>NW_007255280.1:1707-3079 GCF_000164805.1 Carlito syrichta | reverse complement strand
ATCATTGACACCAACAAGGTCCCCCCAAACCCACAAAGACATGGACACTAAACAGCATGATGCTAAACAACTCCTGGGTCAATGATGAAATCAAAACAGAGATTAAAAGATACCTGGAAACAAATGAAAATGAAGAAACATCTTACCAAAATCTCTGTGACGCCATGAAAGCTGTAGTAAGAGGGGAATTTATATCCCTACAAACACACATGAAGAAAATGGAAGGATCACAAATTAACAGCCTAACAAGCCACCTAAGGAAGCTGGAAAAGCAAGACCACAAAAACCCTAATTTCAGCAGAAGAATCCAGATCACCAAAATAAAAGCCAAAATCCAGGACATAGAAGACAAAAAGATAATACAAAAAATCAATGAAACAAAAAACTGGTTCATCGAAAGGATAAACAAGATCGATGATCCCCTAGCAAGATTGACCAAGAAAAAGAGAAAAAGTACAAATAAACACAATCAGAAACACAAAAGATGAAGTCACATCTGACCCTGAAGAAATACAAAAGATCATTAGAGACTACTATGTACACTTGTATGGAAACAAACTTGAAAACCTCAAGAAAATGGAGGACTTTCTGTCATCACACAACCTGCCTAGGTTGAAACAAGAAGAAATTGAGACCCTAAATAGGCCAATAACAATCAAGGAAATTGACTATGTAATAAGAAAACTACCTACAAAAAAAAAGCCCTGGACCAGATGGCTTTCCAGCAGAATTCTACAAGACATTTAAGGAGGAGCTGATACCAATTCTACTGAAGGTATTTCAGGTGATTGAGAAAGACAGAACTCTCCCCAAATCATTTTATGAAGCTCACATCACATTGATACCCAAGCCAGGTAAAGACCCAATAAAAAGAACTACAGGCCAATATCTTTGATGAACATAGATGCTAAAATTCTCAACAAGATTCTAGCAAACTGGATTCAACAACTCATCTCAAAAATCATCCATCATGACCAAGCAGGCTTCATCCCTGGGATGCAAGGCTGGTTCAACATTCATAAAACCATAAATGTAATTAAATACATCAACAGATGTCAAAACAAAAACTACATGATTATATCATTAGATGCAGGAAAAGCTTTTGATAAAATCCAGTACCCCTTCTTGATAAAAACCCTTGAAAATCTAGGCATACGGGGAACATACCTCAAAATAGTAAAAGCCATCTATGAGAAACCCATAGCCAGCATACTCCTAAACGGACAAAAACTGGAACCATTTCCCCTGAAAACTGGAAAAAGACAAGGATGCCCACTCTCACCCCTCCTGTTCAATATAGTATTGGAAGTCCTGGCTAGAACAATCAGAGAAGAGAAGGCAATCAGGGGTATTCAAATAGGAAAAGAGGATG
>NW_007255280.1:0-656 GCF_000164805.1 Carlito syrichta | reverse complement strand
GAGATAAGATAGACAAGTGGGACCTCATTAAACTGACAAGCTTCTGCAAAACCAAAGAAACCATCAAGAGGGAAGGGAGACAACCTGCAGACTGGGAAAAAGTATTTGCCAACTCCAGGTCTGACAAAGGCTTAACATCCTGGATCTACAAGGAACTCAAACATGCTGAAAAGAAAAAAACAAACAACCCCATTATAAAATGGGTAAAAGATTTGAACAGACACTTCTCAAAGGAAGACATCCGAGCAGCCAACAGACACATGAAGAAATGTTCAACCTCACTAATCATCAGGGAGATGCAAATCAAAACCACACAGATACCACCTAACTCCAGTCAGAATGGCAATTATCAATAACTCAAAAAATAACAGTTGCTGGAGTGGGTGTGATGAAAAGGGAACACTTCTACATTGTTGGTGGGAGTGCAAACTAGTACAACCTCTGTGGAAAACAATATGGCAATTCCTAAAAGCTCTAAATATTGACCTCCCATATGACCCCGCAATCCCCCTACTAGGAATATACCCTGAAGAACTCAAATCACTCTGTAAAAAAGATACCTGCACACGTATGTTTATCGCAGCATTGTTCACAATAGCAAGAACCTGGAAACAACCATGCTGCCCATCAAAAGAGGACTGAATTAAAAAATGTGG
>NW_007255279.1:4681-5369 GCF_000164805.1 Carlito syrichta | reverse complement strand
TGAGACAAGTGCCTGGGTCCAGGAGATTCAGAATCAGCCTGGGCAACTGGGCGAGACCTCATCTCTATAATAAAATCAAAATAAAGTAGCCAGGCGTGGTGGCGTGTGCCTTAGTTCCAGCTGCCTGGCTGGCTGAGACGGAAGGATGGCCCGAACTCAGCAAGTCGAGGCTGCGGTAGCCGTGAGTGTGCCGCTGCCCTCCAGCCTGGGTGACAGAGTGAGAATCCGACTCAAAAGTTGAACACATAAAACAAAAGAATGAAACATATAGTCAGCCTCTGCAACATTCAATCAGATGGGCTGACTCAAACAATTGAAACAAGCAGTACTAAGCAAAAAAGGGTCGCTACCCAGTGAGCTAGAGGCCAAAACGATGAAACCGGGCTTTGGAGAAAAGAAAAGCTTTTATTGCAAGTGGGTAAGAGCATAGACGTTTGGCGAAATCTGTCTTTCTGTTGTGGCTTTAAGGCAGTCGTCTAATGAAAAAAGGCTTAGGGGGTGAATTCTGGAGTTCGTAGGTGACTGAGGGAAAAAAAAAAGGAGGGCTAGAAAGTCATAAGCAGTTATCTTTTTATGTTACCTCATGGATCACATGGGCAAATTCAGGAGGACTTAGTATAAAACATGCAATAGAAATGTGGGTTGTGATGTCAGCAAGCTTGTTTTAGTGACGTTAGCAAGCTCCTTT
>NW_007255279.1:0-3532 GCF_000164805.1 Carlito syrichta | reverse complement strand
GAGAGTTTATTTGGGATGAGCTTGAGGATTACAACCCTGGAGCACAGACCCAAGTTGTCCTGAGCATTCACTCCGGTTGGCAGCAGTTACAAGTGAGCTTTTAAAGACCAAAAATGGGACAGGACAGTGGGCTGATGGAAAGTTGTTCTCAGAATTGTCACTGGGTTAATGAAATAATATTGACGAGTGATTGTGAACCTACAGGGTGTGAGTTTATTAGGTTATGTGTCGGGCGTGGTGTTATTAGGTTAATGTATCGCTATTTGTGACAATGCCAAGCAGATTCAAGGAATGAACACATAGTTCGATTGAGAAGTAGGCCATGATGGCTGTCTCATTTTAATGTCTCTCTGGGCCTGATTATTCAAAAGGACTCAACAGTCCTCAGATAAAAGTCTTTCTTTTCTCACATTCACAAGAAACCTGAGGCAGGGCAACAAGTACAGGCTAGACATAGATAGATAACTTTCCCTCGCAGTTTTAGTAAGCATTCAAACATTTTTTTTTTTTGAGTTGGAGTCTCACTCTGTCGCCCAGACTGGAGTGCAGTGGCCACTCCCAGCCACCGCGGCCTTGACCTGCTGGGCTCCGGTGATCCTTCTGCCTCAACCTTCCAAGTAGCCGGTTTACAGGCATGCGCTACCACGGCCAGCTGATGTTTTGGTTTAATGTAGAGATGAGGTCTCACTGCCCAGGCGGGTATCAAACCCGTGGCCTCAGGCAATCCATTCACCTCAGCCACCCAAAAGCACCGGATTACAGGCTGAGCCACCGAGCCCGGCTCAGACATTTTTTAAATAACATTTTATAGCAGGCCATACTGGCAGCCTACCTGGTGCCCTTAGCCAATCAAAAGAAAATTCCATCAGATGCAAGACTAGAACAGCCCAATCTTTCAATTCATGGCTTAGCATAATATCACTAAGAAACTTTCAAGTTCCCTGAAGAGCGCAGAAGGCCAAAGACCACCCCTTATTTGACCAAACCCACGGCAATGAAAGGATTTGGGGATCGGGTTTGTGGATTGTGGTCTGGCAGGTCTCAGGCAAAGACAATATGGTGGGGAAAAGACTACCTCTTCCCTTGTCTCCCCTCATAGGGAGTCCAGAGATGTCAATCTCCAGAGTGGTGGATACCTGAGCCCTACCCTCTTTACCATATCAGTTTTGTGAAGTATAGCAGGTCTATTGTAAAGAGCAAAAGTGTGATTTTTTTTTTTTTTTTTTGCTGTGCCAGCTCTGGCATGTCACTCCTTCTTTTCTTCCTCTTTTCTCTAATAGACTTGTTTTGAAAACTTTTCTGGCCTAAAATTCACCTTAGCAATGAGCCAAATTCTGCGGGTTTTGTGCCACACTCCACCCGGTCAGTCATTGGTTTCTTTAACTGTTTGGGGCATGGTTTCACTAATAATTCATTATTCTTCTTTGCCCATCTTGTAAACTCTTATCCTTCCAACTCCATCTCCATACACAAGGATGCATTCCTCAGGGATGGAGTTAGGCAAAGGAGGAGAAGGAAGTGTCAGGTCATATCTCAACCTGATGGGTACTGCTGGAATCTGGTCAAAACAGATTCTTTCCCTAAGGAAGGGTTTCATTTTTTTCTTTATTCCACAGATATTAATGAAACACCAACTACTTTTGAGGCCCTGTTCTAAACACACGGGACACATAATACAACCCCCCAAAAAAGTTCCTGGTTTCGTGGAGTTTAGAGTCTAGTAGTAGCTGTAAGTAAACAGACTGTATGGAGTGTGCATATGCGAGTGTGTATTTACAGTGACAAGTCCACTGGAGACAAATTGAGCAGGATAAGAGAAACAGGGCATGGGGATGAGGTAGCTGCTGTTTCACTGAGGGCGGTCAGGAAAGCTTTCTCTGAAAAGGTGACACTTGAGCAGAGACCCAGGGGAAAAGAAAGGGGAAATTTAGCCAAGCAGATATCAGTGTAAAGAGCATCCAAGCCTGAGGGGATAATCAGTGCGGAAGGCCCTGAGGTGGGCAGATGCTTGACGCTTTCAAAGACTAGCAAGAAGGCCAGCAGTGTGGCCCGAGTAGAGTAAGCAAAAGAAAGAATGCTGGAGATGGGGCTAGAGACGCAGAAGGGGGTTAGGTCCTATGGAAGCTGCTCAGAAGCCACTGGGATTTTTGTGAGTTAAAAGGAGAAACTTCTGAAAACTGAAGAAAGCAGAGCAGTGTCATGATGTGTTTTAAAAAGGTCGCCCTGGCTCCAAAGTGGAGAACAGACCTAAAGGCAAGCATTGAAGCAGGAAGCCAACCGGGAGGCTATCACGAGATCAGGCAAGAGATGAGGTGGTTGGATCCATTAGGTGGAGGAGGCGAAGATACAAGAGGGCAGATTCTGAACAAGCCGAAGGGATCTGACAGTGGACAATTATGGGGAAGAAGGGTGAGAGAGAAGTCCAAGACGACTGCAAAGCTTGTAGCTCGAGAAACTCAAAGAAGGATGCTGCCATGCACTGACTGAGTTAGGGGAAAATGTGAGAGGATGAAATGTGACTTTCAAAAAGAAACAGGCCAGGTGTGGGGGCTCATGCTCTAATCTAGCTCTTGGAGGGCCAGGTGAGAGGGTTGCTGAGCCCAGGAACTTTAGACAGGCTGGGCAACATACCGAGGCCACCTCTCTACATAAAAATCAAAAAGTTAGCCAGGCACAGTGGCACACGCCTGTAGTTCCAGCTTCTCCGGAGGCCTAGGAGGAGAATCGCCTGAGCCCAAGAGGTGGAGGCTGCGGTGAGCCATGATCGCAGCACTGCAGTCCAGCCTTGGCGACAGAGTGAGACCCCAGCTCAAAGATGAATGAACGATAAATAAAAACACACAGAAACAAGGGTTTTGTATATACTAAGTTTAGGCTTCCTATTTGACATCCAAAATGAACGTAGAAGTGAATTGATACACAAAGTCCGGAGACATCCAGCCTGGTCGACCCATAGTGGATAGTCAGCATAGACAGTATTATTAGAGACAAGAAAGGGAAAGTGTGTGGATCAGGACGAGATTTCAGGCCAAAACCTGGAAAAAGAAGAGTTGATGGGATATTTAAAACTAACATATTAAGGAGAAATATAAGGTAATCAATGAATCAATTACCACCTTTAAAATTCTTTCATTTAAAACATATGAATGTGAAAAGTGTATAACATTTTATATCTGATTCTAATGATAACCATAAATCTCAGAAAGTAAAATCATAGAAGTTCCCTTAAAAATATATTAAAATGAGTTTCCAACTGAAGAGATCATCGTTTTAAATAAATGCTAAAAAAAACTTCTCACAGAGTTGCTTCTAGTTGAAACTTGAAATCAGTTGCGATTACTGTCATTAAAGATGTAAAGTCGCCAGGATCGGTGGGCTCAGCCTGTAATCCCAGCTCTTTGGGAGGCCGAGGCGAGAGGATGGCCTGAGCCCGCGAGTTTGAGACCCACCCGGGCAACTTGGCGAGACCTCGTCTCTACAATAAATAAAAAATTAACTGGGCGTGATAGCACGCACCTGTAGTTCAGCTACT
>NW_007255278.1:2054-2977 GCF_000164805.1 Carlito syrichta | reverse complement strand
AGTCAACTGACTAGCCAGCTGGCTAACCAGTTATGTCAGCTAGTTGATTCAGCTGGCTAGTCAGTTGGCTAGCTAGTTAAGTTAGCTAGTTAAGTCAGCTGGCTAGCTACCTGGCTAAGGAGATATTTAGCTAATTTAGTCAGCTGGTTAGCTGACGAGCTAGCTAGATATGAGAGTGAGTTGTGAGCTGTCTAGCCAGCTGGCTAGTTAGTTGCCTAGGGAGTTAGGCAAGCTGGCTAGCCGTATAGCTGTCTAGTTAAGTCAACTTTTAAGTCAACTGATTAGCCAGCTGACTAGCTAGGTGGCTGGCAAGTTAAGCCAGCTGGTTAGCTCACTGCTCAGGTAAGTGTACAGCTAGTTAAGCCAGCCGGCTAGTCGGCTGAACAGCAGGTTAGCTGGCTAGTTAAACTGGCTGTCTATCACACTGTTCAGCCCGAAAGGCTGTCTATTTAATCCTGATGGCTAGCCAGCTGGCCAGCCTGCTAGTTAGCTAGCTGGCTGTCTAGCCACCAAGCCAGTCAGGTAGCTAGTTATTTAAGCAAGCTGGCAAGCCATGTAGCCAAAAAGGTAGTTAGCTAGTTAAGCCAGCTGGCTAGCCTTCTAGACAGCCAACTAGTTAGTCAGCTAGTTAAGTCATCTAGCTAGTCAACTAGCTTGTGAAGTCAACTAGCATGTCAGCTAATTATTCAACTAGCTAGTTAAGACAGCTAGCTAGTCAGGTTGCTAGTCAGCTAGCTAGTTAATCAGCTAGCTATTCAGCTAGCTTGTAAGTTAGATAGTTAAGTCAGTTAGCCAGCTAACTAGCCAATTAGCTAGCTTATTAAGTCAGCTAGCTAAACAGCTAGAGAGATTGTAGTTATATATGCTAGACAGCCAGCTAGCTAGTCTGCTAGCTAGTTAAATCAGCTAGCAAATCAGCAGGT
>NW_007255278.1:0-761 GCF_000164805.1 Carlito syrichta | reverse complement strand
TAGCCAGCTAGTTAGGTCAGCTGGCAAGACAGCTGACTAGCTTCTAAGTCAGCTAGTTAAATTAGCTGGCAACCAGCTGGCTAGCTAGTTAAGTCAACTCATTAAGTCAGTTGGTTATCCAGCTGGTTAGCTAGTTAAAAATCTAGTTAAGTTGGATGGCTATTCATCTGGCTAGTTAGTTATTTCAGTTTGTTAAATTAGCTGGCTAGCTAGGAAGCTAGCTATATAAGTCAGCAAGTTACGTCAGCTAGCTAGCTAGTTGTCAGCTTGTTAAGTCAGCTGGCCAGCTAGATAGCTAGCTAGATATCTAGCTAAATAGGCCAGCTAATTAAGCCAGCTGGTTAGAGAGGTAGTTAGCTGGTAAATCAACTAGTTAAGTCAGCCTGATAGCTAGTTAAGACAGCAAGTTAAGTCAGCTGGCTAGCCAGCTGCATAGCTGAGTAGTTAGCTAGTTAAGTCAGTGGGCAAGTCAGAAGCTAGCTAGTTAAGTCACATAGTTAAGTCAGGTCACTAGCCAGCTGTTTAGCTAGGTAGCTGAGAAATTAAGTCAGCTGGCAAGCCAATGAACTATGTAGTTAGTTAGCTATTTAAGAAAGCTGGATATCCAACTGGCTAGCTAGGTAGCTAGGCAGTTAAGTCAGCCTGCTAGCCAGCTGGCTAGCTAGTTAATTCACCATGTTAACTCAGCTAGCAAGAAAGCTGGCTCTCTAGGTAGGTATGTAGTTAAATCAGCTGTCTAGCCCGCGGGGTAGCTAGTAAAA
>NW_007255277.1:3110-4499 GCF_000164805.1 Carlito syrichta | reverse complement strand
AAAGACATAAGCAAGAGCCATCCGGTCGCGGATGGAAAACAGAGGAGACTTCCAAGTCTCTGCCACCCAAAGAAACATTTCCTCTTGACAGTTACAGAGCAGGAATGTGCCCTGCAAGAAGACAAGTCCCTGCAGGACTTTGCACAGCACCAAGACCAAGAGGAGGGTAGTGCTGTCTTTATGAGCTGCAGGCCTCTTGAATCTCTGGGGTTCAGACAGTCATTGGGAGGATCCCAGAGGAGAAACTGGCATGTCGACAAAACCCTGAGGCCTTGGATCTAGGTCAGCCAAAGGAGGTACAGGCCCCGGCAGAGGCGGACAAGGGACAACCCTCCAACGATGGGGCTCCCTCTGACTTGCAGCCCGGGAAAGGGTCAAGTAGCAACCCCTGAAATCAAGAAGTCGTCTCTGGTGGCCCAAGTACTTCTAGATGCATCAGGGACAGAATCTGTCATCCCAAGGAACCTGTGGCAATCAAAGACCAGCTGTTACTCGAGAGTCAATCTCCTCCCCTGCCCTCTAGTGAACCTGTGTCCCATCCACACCCCACCTGCATGCAAGTGCGCCCGGGGCCTCTGGCTTCCCTCACTCCGGCTGAAGGCACGGTGTTCAGAGATTTGTCTCTTCTGTGCAAACAGAAAATGTCTTCAAGCACTTCCAGGAAGGAAAAGTCTCCCCCAAGCAATCGTCTAGTGCTTGTGGAAACAGCCCCTCGGCTTGGGTGATAGTACATCAGATAAGAACAGTCTCTTCCTAGAGCAACCAAAACAGATCCTCCCCAATAAATCTTTCTTCCGATAGAGTGGTGTTCTCCATGTACCGCAATGGACCTGAAGGTTTTAAGCATCCCAGAGTGTTGCTTAAAGAAAGAAGGAGCTACACTTTAACTCTACCATTTGCCTCTTTTCGTTTCTAAGAGAGGACCCTTCCTTTGTAGGGAGCCTGACAGGGGCCTTCTTAATCTTATCCTGGGGTCCTTCCTTTCCTGGGACCCTTCTCAGATGTCCTGCACTTAACACACTGTATTGTTTCATTGAAAGGATATTTTAAACCCCTTCTGGCCTTTCAAGGTGAGAAAAACCCTGAAGTCCAGAACTTTGCTCAAACCATCTTTTCGCCTCCTCTCTATTTTAACCTACATTCAGCTGCAGAGGGGATTGAGTTACGCTGGCACAATAAAGCCAGAAATTCCCTTTGCTGCCTCCAGGAGGTTTAGAATGGAAAGTGTTGGGGGTATTTAGGCCCTGAGATCAGGGCTAGGGAAAAATCATTCTCTTGGAGCCCTTGGGAGGAATAAGCGGTACCTGCTTCCAGGAACCAGGTCTTTTCTCCCTAATGCAGTTAGGAGCAATGTGCCATGCTCTCCACCTCTTACCTTACCCTATCCTG
>NW_007255277.1:2249-3090 GCF_000164805.1 Carlito syrichta | reverse complement strand
TTCTATTTCTATATAATAGATACTCCCCAAATGTAGTTGCTGAAAGCATCTTACTTTTTTATGGGTCAGGAATCTAAGAAAGCCTTAGCTGAGTTCTCTGCTTGGGAGTCTCTTGCAAGGCTGCCATCTAGGTGTCAGCTGGGCCTAGAAACTCATCTGGAAGCTTGACTGGCGAAGGATACACTTCATGCTTGCTTATACAGTTGTTGGCAGGATCAGTTCCTCTGAATTCCTTTCTGGCTGTTGGTTGGTGGACACCCTCAATCTCAATTCCGTGTCATACAGGCGTCTCCAGTGTGGCAGTCTCCTCCTCAATTCCAGAAAGAACACCGTCTGCCAGCAAGACAGAAGATACAATGTTTGTAAACTAAGATTGGGAATGACATTCTATCACCTTTCCCTTACTCTACTGGTTAGAAGCAAATCACCAAGTCCAGCCCAGATTTAAGGGGAGGGGCAATTACACAAGTGTGTGAATACCAGGTGGTAGGGACACAGAAAATTTCTTAACACCAGGCTCTCTTCTTGGACGCCCCACTCTGTCCACGGAAGTCAAAGTGGCCAAAGGTGCCAAATAAATCCTCCTCCTCATCCATATCCCTGTCATCAAGGTCAAAGTTGTTTAAAAGCCTGAGTGAAGAGGCCGCTGGTGATAAAACATCCAAAAGGCTGAGTATCAAAAAAATAAAGAAAAAGAAAAGAGAGTATCAAAGAGGTGGAGCATCCAAAGAAAAACAGAAAGTGGATGTGAAGGTAAAAGTGATGTAGGGTCATTATGAGTGGCAAGGGGAAAGGATCCCTTCGAGCCACCCGACATACCACTGCCAATACTCAGAGAACT
>NW_007255277.1:0-1556 GCF_000164805.1 Carlito syrichta | reverse complement strand
CCGTGTCTCCTCTCATCTTTACCATCAGTCCAGTTCAGTTACTCTCCCACCCTAGAACTATTTGGAATACCTCTGCCTCTTGAGAAAATACAGTCTGATATTCCACCCTTTATCCTTCTGGTTTATGCCCTCAGCATGTCAAGTCTTCAGCCAGTTTAGAAACTACAAGCCACTTTGTTTTCTCCCTGGATTTTGTCTTAATTTCCTTCCTCTCAAGGAACACTTCATAGTGCACACTTAACCACAAACTCACATAGCCCTACCCCAAATGGCCTCCCCCCTCTCTTCTTATCTTTTCTGCTCGGAATGATCCAATTCTCTACCTTTACTAGACCTGCCTCCTAAACAGATAAGCTGACTGCTCTTGGATAAAATCACACGATTAAGTTACTGATGCCACCACCACTTCAACATCTACAATTAATGGTCAGTTCTAACATGGCATGAAAATAATGCATTCCTATAAGAACGGGATTGGAAGTACCCAGAAATTGCTGGGGGGGTGTGGGTGGAGGTATATAACTTCAATAAGAGTACCTGAACTCAAACCAGGTCAAGTGGGCATCAAAGGGAGGCCCAGAGTTTTCCTGTCAATGACTACTTGTATACTTAATCCTGCATTATACTCCACATCTTTAAAATAAAATAAATAAAAAATGAAAAAAAAGTAATCATTTCTCCCATAATTCCTTTGTGCCAGGCAATGTTCCAAGCACTTGGGATACACCTGTGAGGAAACAAAGCTCTCTGTCTTCTGGAGTATGTATTATTGTTTGCTTAGACAATTCTCCCTATGTACCATAAGTCCCCAACATAAAAACCTTCAAGGTGCAAACAATCAACGACATGAATGTGTGTTTGCATGTCCCATCATGTTTCAGTTCATGTGTCTGGCATACAGCGTCACATGAGTGCACCCTGTACAAGTGGTTGTGCTTTTGTGTTTTTCACCATACAGTACCGTAGAAAGCACAGTATCTTTATTTCAAGGCCAGGATGTCGCATGTTTATCTGCAAGCATCAAAGCAGCAGTATTGCACTGGTAGACCCATGTGTCAGTGGGGTACCTAGGCTAACTCTGTTGGACTTTGAGCAAATTGGACTTTCGAATGTGCTCTCCTAACAGAACTTGCTCATCTGCGGGGGATTTACTGTACCCCAAACTAGCAGTCCCCTTTCCTAAACTTCTCCACCCTCCTCCCCATTGGACCACCAGAAAGGAAAGAGAAGCCAACAGATGGGAACTTTTCATCGAAACCCTAAAACCTACCCAGAAGCCTTAAACCCCACCCTTCCTTTGCTCTTTCCTGCCCATTGTACTGAATGAGGTTTCCCTCGCCCGCCTTGGTCCTTCCAAGCGCTGAGGCCTTCTGTCCACCTCACGACCCTCCCGTGTGCCGGAGTGTTGGGCTTACTCGTCCGCCCTGGAGGCGGAGATCCTGTCTCCTCCACCACGGCTGCTGTGCTCAAGATCTGGTAATTAACAGCGCGGGTCTCAGACATTTCTGGAGGAATAAATGAGCCACGGGAAGGATGAGGGGGCGGGGCTCGCTCGG
>NW_007255276.1:2002-3245 GCF_000164805.1 Carlito syrichta | reverse complement strand
TGACTTTAGAAATCATGGTCCTCCTGTCTTGGGCTTCAGAAGCCTGGTTTCACAAGCTCCCTGTGAGCTGGAGAGAGGGGCTAGGGTGTGCCAAAGCCAAGAGAGCGATGGTTGCAGAGGCCTATCTACAGCAGCCTTCTCCCTCCCCTCATTCACTTGCTGGTGCTGGACTCCGGGGCAGAACACTGACGGTCTCGGTTTCGTTTGCCCTGGCACCAGAGAGCGAGCTCGTTAGGTCCCTCACCTGATGAGACAGCATCAAGTGTGTTACACTCTCCACCTTTACAAGGGTTTCACAACACCGAGAGTCCCTCTTAAGAATCCATGTGTCACTATAATTATGTAGGCAACACCAGAAAGAAAAAAACCCCCAAACCGTGGAATCACAGTGGAAAAAAATGAATGAGTTCATTCAAAAACATCTGCACGGGCCGTGCCCCTTGTCTGCCAGGCACTGGACTAAGGGCTGGGGATATGAACTGAAATAGGGCCTCACCCCCTGGTACTCTACAGATTGCCATGTTCCTTTCTGGTAAGTCGAGATGTCACCCACATACTATAAGATGCCGCCTCAAGGTGTGCAATTCAGTAGTGGCAGGATATTCACGAGGTTGTGCAACAACCACCATTTTGTCATTCTCTAGTTACAGAACATTTTCATCACCCCTAAAAGTTAGCCATCGCTCCACATTTCTCTCTTCCCCCAGGCCTGGGCAACTCCTAATCTATATTCTGTCCCTATGGATTTTCCTGTTCTGTACATTTCAACAGTAGGTGGCCTGTTGCTTCTGTCTTCGTTTCACACGGTCTGTTTTCAAGGTTCATCACAGGGAGTTTCTCTTGTGTTCTCAAAGTCCTGGTAAACATCCGGTCTGATCCTTTCACTTGGAGATTCTTTTTTTTTTGCACCTCTAATCAAGTCAGCATACACTTTTCCCAGGGATTTTGCACTGCAACTAGTGTGAATAATTCTAATTCATGAAACTTCTGGTTTCATGGGTGTTTTTCTGGTGTCTTTAAAAGGCATGGCTGTGAGCTGGATGCAGAGGCAGTTGCCTGAAGTCCGAGCTACTCTGGAAGCTAAGGCAGAAGGGTTCCTTTAGCCTACAAAGTTTGAGTTCATCCTGGGCAACATAGTGAGACCCCATCTCTTTAAAAATTATTATGTTTTCAATAACAGGTTCATTGTTTTAGAAAAGTCATGGCTGTGGCACGGCTTCCTAACCAACTTGTCCTGGGCCAA
>NW_007255276.1:0-880 GCF_000164805.1 Carlito syrichta | reverse complement strand
GTTCTTATAGAGGCTCTCTGAGATAAAGAAGGTGAAGGTTACAAAGGCATTTCGGTATTTGGTCCTCTCAGAATCAAGGTTAAAGTAGCAGCTCTTTTAAATCCCTTTTCTTCATTCAGGGTAAGCACAGACTTTGTGTTTCTGACTTCAAATTCCAACTTTGCTTCTTAGCAGTTTACTGACCTAGGATAAGTTATAGAACCTCTCTGTGCTTCGGTTTTCTCATGTTAAAATGGGGTAATGGTATTATCTACCACATAAAGTTATTGTGAGGATTAAATGTGAAATGCTGATCACAGCTGCCTGGCAGCCCAATGGATATAGCTGTCATGATAATTATTGTTTTTATAATGTTCTGCAAAAGTACACTAATGATTCTTGAGCTAACCAAAAGGCAGATTTTATTTTCTTTCTTCCTGTTTCTTTTCTTTTCTTTCTTCCTTCCTTTCCTTGTTTGCTTTAAATAATTGAAAAGAAAATATTCCAGCATCTTGGAATAAAAATTTTTAACAAAAATGAACTTTTTATTTTATAGATATATAAACAAAATGTTATTTATTTATTCAACAACACTTGTGAAATAACTAGTAAATTTCAGGCGCTATGCCAGGCATAGGGATGACAATGACAGCAGGTGTGGTTCCTGCCCTTAAGGAACTGACAGTCTAAGAGACTGGCAGAGAACAGGCGATTCCATGCACTGTGACAGAGGCAGTGGTGTGACACGGAAGACCAGCAGGAGTGTGTGAGGGGAGGGTGGCTTCATCTGCTCTTTCTCTTAGATTTATCCCTTTTTCTTTGTCTCTAAAGCCAAGGAATTGGTACTGTTTTTTTCTTAACTGGGTGGATAAAATGATTGTTTTTTTTAATTTATAAAGAT
>NW_007255275.1:1408-2574 GCF_000164805.1 Carlito syrichta | reverse complement strand
GGAATAGAATGGAATGAAGAGAAATGTAATGGAGAAGAATGTAGTGAAATGGAATGGAGAGGAGAGGAATGGATTGGAATCGAGAAGAATGGAATGGAGAGGAATTGAATGGAATGGAATGGAAAGTAATGTAGAGTAATGGAATGGAGTGGAAAGGAATGAATGGAGAGGAATGGAGAGGAAAGGAATAGAAAGGATTGGATAATAATTGACTGGAATGGAATGGAATGGAGTGGAATGGAATGGACAGGAAAGGAATGTAATGGAATGGAATAGAGAAGAATGGATGGAAATAGATTTTAGAAGAATGGAATGAAATGGAATGGATTAGTGAAGATTGCAATGGAATGGAATGGAGAGGAGAGGAATTGAATGAATGGAATGGAATTGAGTGAAATGGGATGTAATGGAATGGAGAGGAATGCAATGGATTGGAATGCATTGTAATGGAATGCAATGGAATGTGCAGGAATGAAGATGAATGGAATGGAAAGGATTGAACATGAATAGAATGGAATAAACTGGAATGGTGTAGCGGAGAGGAATGGAAAGAAATGGAATGGAATCGAGTGAAAATGAATGGAATGGAGAGGAATGTAATGGAAGAGAGTGAGGTGGAATGGAAAGGAGTTGAAATGAATGAAATGGAGAGGAATAGAATGGAATGGAATGGAGTGGCATCGAATGGTATAAAATGGAATGGAGAGAAATGGAGTTGAATGGAAAGGAGAGGAATAGAATGGAATGGAATGGAGAGGAATAGAATGGAATGGAATGGAATGGATTGGAATGGAATGGAGTGGAATGGAATGGAATGGAATGGAATAAAATGGAATGGACAGAAATGGAATTGAATGGAATGGAGAGGAATAGAATGAAATGGAGAGGAATGAAATGGAATGGCATGCAAAGGCATGGAATAAAATAGAATGGAGAGGAATGGAATGGAGAGGAATGGAATGGAATGCAATAAAATTGAATCAAATAGAATAGAATAGAATGGTGTGAAAAGAATTGAATGAAGTTGATTGGAATGGAGAGGAATGGAATGGGTGGTATGGAATGGAATGGAAAGGAATGGATGGAATGGAGTGGGATGGAATGGAGGGAATATAGTTGAGGGTAATTGAATGGAATGGAATTGAATGGAAAGGAATTTGGTGTAA
>NW_007255275.1:0-306 GCF_000164805.1 Carlito syrichta | reverse complement strand
AATGGAATGGAAGGGAATGGAATGGAAAGGAAAGTAAGAGGAAGGAATGGATTGGAAAAAGTGGAATGGAGTGGAAATGAAGGGATGAAATGAAATGGAATGGAAAGTAATTGAGAGGAATGGAATGAATTTGGATGGAGAGGATTGGAATGGAGAGGAATGGAATAGAATGGTAGGGAATGGAATGGAGAGGAATGGACTGGAATGGAATGGAATGAAAGAAAGAGGAATTGAAAGGAATGGAATGGAATGGAGAGTAACGGAATGAAATGGAGAGAAAAGTAATGCAATGGAGAGGAATTGAAT
>NW_007255274.1:3719-4656 GCF_000164805.1 Carlito syrichta | reverse complement strand
AGTCAGCTAGCTAGCTTGTTAGCTAGTATGTAGTAAAATCAGTTCACTATCTAGGTAGCTAGCTAGTTAGTCAGATAGTTAAGTCAGCTGGCTAGCTAGTTAAGTCAGCTAGTTAAGTCAGCTGGCTAACCAGCTGCCTGCCTGTGTAGCCAACAAGTTTATTCAGCTGGCTAGCCAGCTGGATAGCTAGTTAAGTCACCTAGTTAAGTCAGCTCACTAGTCAGCAGGATAGCTAGGTAGATAGATACTTAAGTCAGCTGGCAAGCCAGTGGGATACATAGGTAGCTAGTCTTCTGACTAAGCAACTGGACATATACTGATGTCAGCTAGTTAAGTCAGCTGGTTAGCCAGCTGGCTAACGAGTTAAGTCACGTAGTTGAGTCAGCTGGCTAGCCAGCTGGTTAGCTGGCTAAGTCAGCTAGTTAGTTCAAGTGGCTAGCCATTTGTCTAGCTATGGAAGTAGCTAATTAAGTCAGCTGGCTAGCCGGCTGGTAGTCCAGTTAAGTCAGCGAGTTAAGTGAGCTGACTTGCATGCTGGCTAGCTAGGTGTCTAACTAGATAAGCCAGTTGGCTAGTCATATGGCTATCTAGTTAAGTCAGCTAGTTAAGTCATCTAGATAGTGGACTGGCTAGGTAGGTGGCTGACAAGGTTTGCCGACTGGTTAGCAGGCTGGTCAGTTAAGTAGTCAGCTATTTAAGCCAGCTGGCTAGCTGGCTGACCAGCAGGGTGGCTGGCTAGTTAATCCGACTGGCAATCCGGCTGTGTAGTCATTCGGCTGGCTTTTTAAGCCAGCTGGTCATCCATTTGGTCAGCCTGCTAGCTAGGTAGCTGGCTGCCTAGCCAGCTAGCCAGCCAGGTAGCTAGCTAGTTAAGACAGCTGGCTAGCTGACTTGCCAACCAAGTAGCAAGTTATTTATGTCAGCTGGATAGCCAACT
>NW_007255274.1:0-2270 GCF_000164805.1 Carlito syrichta | reverse complement strand
CAGCCAATGTGTTAAACCAGCTAACTAATCGTCCGACTCATCAGCCAACAAGTTAAGTCATCTAGCTAACTCGTTAACCAACTAGTTAAGTCAGTTATTTTACTCATTTATCAACTAGTTAAAACAGTTATCTAACTCATCAACCAACTCAAATCAGTTAGCTATCTCGTTAGCCAACTAGTTAAGTCAGCTAAGTCTGCTAGCTAAACAGGTAGCTAGCTAAGTCAGCTAGCTAAGTCAGCTAGCTCACTAATGAGTTAACTACTTAAGTCACCTACTTGAGTCTGCTACATAACTAGTTAGCTAATTAGTTAAATCAGCTAGTTATTCACCTAGTCACATAGTTAGCTATCTTTCAAATTCAAGTAGTTAAGTCTGCTAGATAACTGGTTAAGTCAGCCAGTTAAGTCAGCTGGATAAGTAGATCAGTCTGCTAGCTAAGTCAGCTAGTTAATTAATCTTTCTTTCTTAGTCAGCTGGTTAAGACAGCTAGTTTGCTATTTATCTAACGTGTTGAGTCAGCAGGTTGAATCAGGTAGTTAGCAAGTTAACTGAAGGATTAAGTCAGCTGGATGAGTCAGATAACTAACTAGTTAGGTAACGAGTTAAGAAAGCTGGTTGAGTCAGCTAGGTAGCTTTTTAGTTAATGAGTTAAGTCAGATAATTAAGAAACCTAGCTAGCACGTTAGTTAATGAGCAAGCTAACTAGGTAGCTACCTGTTAAAATCAGCTGGTTAGCCAGCTGGCTAGATATTTGTCACCTAGTTAAGTCAGCTCATTGGCCAGCAGGTTCGCTAGGTAGTTAGTTAGTTAAGTCAGCTGGCAAGCCAGTGGGCTATGTAGGCAGGTAGCTAGTTAAGTCAGCTGGCTAGCCATCAGGGGTCTACTTATGTCAGCTAGTTAAGTCAGCTGGCTATACAGCTGTCTAGCTAGGTAGGTAGCTAATTAAGTCTGCTGGCTAGCTAGCTGGTTACTTCATTAAGTCAGCTAGTTAAGTCAACTGGCTAGCCTGTTGTCTAGCTAGGTAGCTAGGCAATTAAGTCAGCTGGCTAGCCAGCTGGATAGCTAGTTCAGCTAGTTAAGTCAGCTTGTTAGCCAGCTTGTTAGCTAGGTAGCTAGCAAGTTATGCCAGTTGTGTAGCCAGCTGGTTAGATAGTTAAGCTCCCCTAGTTAAGTCAGCTGACAAGCCCACTGGATCTAGGTAGCTTATAATTATTCAGCTGGCTAGAAAGCTGGCTAGCTGCATATGTCACCTTGTTAATTCAGCTGGATAGCCAGATGGCTAGCTATGTAGCAAGCTAGTTAATTTAACTGGCTAGAAAGCAGGCCTCTAGTAAAGACAGATAGTTATGACAGGTAGTGACCTAGTTAAGTCAGTTTGCTAGCCAGCTGGCTAGCTAATTAAGTCAGCTAGTTAAGTGAGCTGGCTATCCAGGTGGCTGGAGAGGTAGAGAGCTAGATATGTCAGCTGGCTAAGCAGCTGGATTACTAGTTAGTTTAGCTAGTTTAGTCACCTGGCTGGCCAGCTACCTAGCTCATTAATCAACTAGCTAAGTCAGCTGGCTAACCAGTTGGCTAGCTAGTTAAGTCACCTCATTAAGTCAGTTGGCTAGCCAGCTCGCTATCTAGTTAAAAAGTTAGTTATGTCATTTGGCTAGACAGCTTGCTAGCTAGTTATTTCAGTTAGTAAAGTCAGCTGGCTAGCTAGGTAGCCAGTTAGTTAAGTCAGCTAGTTATGTCAGCTAGATGGCTAGTTAAGTCAGCTAGGTAAGTCAGCTAGCTAGCTAGATAGCTAGCTAGGTATCTAGCTAGTTATTTCAGCTTGTAAACTCAGCTGTCTAACTAGGTAGCTAGCTAGTTATGTCAGCTAGTTAAGTTAGCTGGCTAGCTAATTAAGTCAGCTAGTTAAATCAGCTGGCTAGCCAGCTGCCTAGCTGGCTAGCTAACTAACTAATTCAGCTGACTAGTCAGCTGAGTAACTTGTTAGGTCACCTAGTTAAGTCAACTCACTAGCCAGCTCGATACCTAGGTAGCTAGATAGTTAAGTCAGCTGGCAAGCATGCAGTATATGTATGCAGTTAACTACTTAAGTTAGCTGACTAGCCACGTGGTTAGCTAGTGATGTCAGTTAGTTAAATCAGCTGGCTACCCAGATGGCTAACGAGTTCAGTCACCTACTTAAGTCAGCTGGCTAGTCAGCTGGCTAGATGGTTAATTCTGCTAATTAATTCAAGTGCCATCCATATGGTAGCTAAGTAGCTAGCTAGTCA
>NW_007255273.1:2192-4981 GCF_000164805.1 Carlito syrichta | reverse complement strand
GGGCTGTATGACAGCCAACGAGCTTAACTATCCAGCCACCCTGCTGGTCAGCAAACTAGACAGCCGGCTTAACTAAATGGAAACCGACCTGACCACCTTGTTAACCAGCTGTCTTAACTTGCGAGCCACCTAGCAAGCCAGCTGGTGAACCAGCTGTCTTAACTAGCTGACATAAGTAGATAGCCATCTGGCTAGGCAGCTGGCTTAACTAGCTGGCCACCAAGCTAGCCAGTTGGCTAGCTAGGTCTCCTAAATATCTGCCTTAGCAAGCTAGCCAGTGGACTAGCCAGCTGACTTTATTAGCTAGCTACCTACCTAGACAGGGGGCTAGCCAGTTGACTTAACTGGCTGACATAACAACCTAGACATCTGGCTAGCCAGCTGACTTAACCAGCTGGCTATCTAGCTAGCCAGAGGACTAGCCACTTGAATTAACTAGCTGACTTAACCAGCTAAGCAGCTGGCTAGTCAGCTGGCTTAACTAGGTGACAACTTAGCCTGCTGACTAGCCAGCTGACTTAACTAACTGACATCACTAGTCAGTCAGGTGGCTAGCCAGCTTAATTGACTTGCTAGCTACCTATGTATCATGCTGGCTTGCCAGCTGATTTATCTAGCTGACGTAAAGAAAGCCAGCTGGCCAGCCAGCAGACTTATCTCTCTAACTGTCCTGCTAGGCAGCTGGCTAGCCAGCCAACTTAACTAACTGACTTAACTAGCTATGCTGCTGACTTAACTATCTGAGGCAACGAGTCAGCTATCTACCTAGCCAGCTGACATAACTAGCTGATTTAACTAGTTAACTACCCAGCTATCTATCATATAGCTAGTTAACTTAACTAGGTGTCTTAACAAGCTAGCTTGCAGATGTATCTAGCTAACTTAACTAGCTAGCTTCCTAGCTAGCCAGGTGACTTAATTAGCTGAAATATCTAGAGATCCAGATGGCTTCCCATCTGACTTAAACAGCTTTTTAACTAGCTAGCCAGCTGGCTTGACAAACGAATTAATGTGCTGACTTAACTAGCTACCCAACTGTTTAACCAGCTGAGTAAACTAGCTGACTTAACTAGATGGTAACCTGGAGAGCCAGCTGAATTAATTGCCTAGCTACCTAGCTAGCCAGCAGCCTAGCCTGCTGACTTAACTAGCTGACTTAATGAAGTATTCAGCTGGCTAGCCATCAAACTTAAGTAGCTATCTACCTGGCTAGACAGCTGGATAGCCAGCTGACTTATCTACCTGATATAACTAGATAACCTAATGGTGAGCCAACTGACTTAACAACTTACCTACCTACATAGCCCGCTGGCTTGCCAAGTGACTTACCTACCTAACTACCTAGCTAATCAGATGACCAGCAAGCTGACTTAATTAGATGATGTAACTAGCTAGCCAGCTGACTACCCATCTGACTTAACTAGATAGCTACCCTCATAGTCAGCTGGCTACCCAGCTGATTTAACTAACTGGCTTAACCAGTTAGCCAGCTGACTTAACTAGCTGGCTTAACTAGGCCTGCAAGAAAGCTAACAAGTTAGTTGACCTGTTGGCTGGCATACTAGACGACTAGTTTGCTGACCTGTTGGCAGGCAAGTGAGCCTACTAATTAGCTGACCTGATGGAAAGCGAGTGAGCCCACTGGTTAGCTCACCAGCTAGCTGAGTTGTAAACTGACTAGTTAGCTATGTAACTAGCTGACTTGCTAACTGACTTAACTATCTAGGTGACTAGCTAGCTGACTAGCTAGCTGACTTATCTAGCTAGCAGACTAGCAACCCGACAAGCTAGCTGACTTAACTAGGTAAATGAATAGATAGCTGACTTGCTACCTCACTAAATTAGATAGTTGGCTAGCTAGCTGACTTAACTAACTAATAATTGGTGGAATAGCTGGCTAGCCAGCTGACTTAACTAGCTAACTACCAGCTTGGTGACACAGCTAGCAACCTGTCTTAAGTAGCTAGCTATCTAGCTGGCTAGCTGGCTAGGCATCCGTCTAGCTAGCTAGCAGGCTGGCCACCTGGCTAGCCACCTGGCTTAAGTAGCCAGCTGGCAGGCTGGACATTGGGATAGCCAGCCGGCATAACTAGCCAGACACTCTGCTAGTCAGCCAGTTAGCCAGCCAGCTTAACTGCTGGCCACCTACCTGACCAGCCTGCTAACAAGGTGGCTTAACTTATCAGCCATGTACCTAGCCAGCCGTCTAATCAGCTGACTTAAATAGCTGGCTTAATTCAATAGACATCCGGCTAGCCAACAGGCTTTACTAACTAGCCATTTAGCTAGCCATCCGGTTAGCTGGCTCAGTTAACTCGCTGACTGAACAAGCTAGCCAGCCGGCTAGCCAGCTGACTTAATTAGCTAGTTACTCACCTAATCAGATGGCTATCGAGCTGACTTAACTAGCTGACTTAACCAACTAGTCAGCTGGCTAACCAACTGACTTAACTAGCGAGCTACCTAGCTAGCCAGTTGGCTAGTCACTTAAATTAACTAGCTGACTTAAACAGCAAGCCAGCTGGTTAGCCACCTGACTCAACTAGCTGACATAACTAGTTAGCAAGTTGGCTAGTCAGCTGATTTAACTACCGAACAACTCTAGGTAGCCAGGTGGTGAACCAGCTGACTTAACTAGATAGCTACCTATGTAGATCACTGGCTTATCAGTTGACTTAACTACCTAGCTACCTAGCTAACAAGTTGGCTAGAGAGCAGAGTTAAACAAGGTGACTTAACTAGCTAGCCAGCTGGCTAGCCAGATGCTTTAACTAGCTAACTATCCTACA
>NW_007255273.1:0-708 GCF_000164805.1 Carlito syrichta | reverse complement strand
TAGGTTACTTATCTAGCTAGCCAGCTGTCTATCCAGCTGACTTAACTAGCAAGCTACCTACCTAGTCTGCTGGCTAGTCAGCTGACTTAACCAGGTGACTTATCTAGCTAGAAAGCTGACTAGACAGCTAACATAATTAGCTATCTATCTAGCTAGCCAGCTGGATAGCCAGATGAATTAATTGCCTAGCTACATAACTCACCAGCAAGTAGCCAGCTGACTTAACTAGCTTACTTCACGAAGTTGACTGCTGGCTAGCCAGCAGACTTAAGTAGCTAGCTACATAGCTAGACAGCTGGATAGCTAGCTGACTTAACTAGCTGACATAAATAGACGACGGATGACTATCTAACTGACTTAACTGGTAACCTACCTACTTAGGTCGCTGGCTTGCCAGCTGTCTTAACTACCTAACTACCTAGATATCCAGCTGGCCATGGAGCTGAGTTATGTGCGTGAATTAACTAGCTAGCCAGCTGGCTAGCCAGCTGACTTAAAGCTATCTATCCTGCTTGGCAGCTGGCTCACCAGCTGACTTAACTAACTAACTTAACTAGCTACCCAGTTGACTTAAATAGCTCACTTAACTAGCTAGCTACCTAGCTAGCCAGTGGACTAACTAGCTGATTCAACTTGCTAGCTAGCTAGCTAGCTCTCATATAGCTAGCTGACTTAACTAGCTGATTTAACTAGCTAGCTAGCTGCTGG
>NW_007255272.1:0-2593 GCF_000164805.1 Carlito syrichta | reverse complement strand
GCACTCATCACAATGGAGAACTAGTCACTGAGGCAAGAATTATTGAGGAGTCCCAGGAAGTAAGACACCCATAACTGAGTGCTAGTCAATGGGGAAGCCATTATAGAGAAGTGCCAGTCACTGTGGCACCAATAATGGAGGAGGCTCAGTCACTAAGTCACCCAAAATGAAGATGGGTCAGTCACTAGGGAACCCACTACGGGGGAGGTTGTAACTGGGCAACCATAACAGAGGAGGACCAGTCACTGGGGCACCCTACACAGAAGAGACTAACCATTGGAACACCCATCTGTAAGAAGTACCAGTCACTTGAGTACATATTTTAGAGGCAGACCAGTCACCTAAGCATTCATCACAGAAGAAGGCTCTTCACTAGGGTACCCATCACAAATGACAGCTAGTCATTGAGCTGCACATCACAGAGGAAGGTCAATTACTGAGTCAACCAACACAGAGGAGGCCCAGTCACTATTGCATTCATTAGGAGGATCTCAGTCACTGGAACTCTGATCCCAGAGGTGAGCCAGTAACTGTGGCACCCATCAAAGAAAATTTTAAGTCAGTGTGGTACATATCGTTGATGAGGGCTAGTCACTGAGGCACTCATCCAAGAGGATGGCCAATCAATGAGCAACGATTATAGAGAAACACCAGTCACTGGAGTATCTATCAAAGAGTAGAGCCAGTTCTTGTTACACCCATGACAGAGAAGAGTCAGTCCCTAAGACACCCATCTTTGAGGAGGGCTAGTCACGGATACATCAATTCTACAGGAGGCCCAAATACTAAAACATCCATCACAGAGTAAGACTAGTCATGAGGATACCAATTCAATGGAGGGTTAGTAACTGGGGCAACAATCACAGAGGCGCCCCAGACAATGGAGCAAGTACTAAGAAGGAAGCCCAGTCACTGGGATGTGCATCACAGGGGAAACCAGTCACTGGGGAATCCATTATGGAGAAGGCTGAGATACTAGGAGACTGATCACAAAATAGGGCTAGTCACTGAGGCACCCATCACAGATAGTGCTAGTCACAGAGGAGGCCCAGTCACTGGGTCATCCATTATGGAGGAAGACCAGTCATTGTGACACACATCAGACAGGTCTAGTCATTGAGATGAGACACTCATCAGATATGAAGGATTTTCAGTGTGGCACCAATCACAGAAGCAGCCTACTCACTTAAGGACATATTATGGTGGGGAAACTCATCACAAAGGAGGGCCAGACACTGGGACACTCATTATAAGGAGGACCAATCAGTGAGTTGTTAATCACAGACAAGGTCCAGTCACTGGGCACTTACCATAGAGGAAGGCAAGTCACTAGGGTTCCCATTATAGAGGACGGAGAGTCACTGGGGCACCCATTTTAGAGGAGGTCCAGACAGAGATACAGCTATCACAAAGGTGGACTAGTCACTTTTACACATATTATGGTGGAGGCATAGTCAATGGGACACCGATCACAGAGGAGAACCAGTCATTCGGGGAATTATTATGAAGGAGAGCCAGACAGTAAGGTATCCTTCACTGAAGGCATCTAATTGCTGGTTCACCCACTACAAGGAAAAGCCAGTCACTGGAGCACTCATCACTGAGGAGAATCAATCACTGGCACACACATTAGAACAAGTCACCCAGGAGTTACAATCACTGGACACCCGTAATGGAGGAGGACGTCACTGAAGCACACATGATGTAGCAGATCCAGTCTCTGAGGCAACAATCACAAAGGACAATTATTTACTAGGGTACCTAACAGTTAAGGATCTGTCACTGGAGTATTTTTTACTGATGAAGGTCAGTTTTGGTGGGACCGATCGTACAGGAGGATCAGTCAATAGATCACCTATTTTGGAGGAGACCAAGCCGCTAGGACACCAATTTCAGAGGATGGCCTGTCACTGGAGCATATGTTATGAACAAGGCCCAGTCTCTGAGGCACCTATAACAGAGGAAAGGTAGTAAATGGTGTACTAATCACATATGAAGGCCAGTCACTGAGGAACAAATCAAAGGGAAGGATCAGTGCGGCACACATTGTGGATGAGATCCAGTTACTGGGACACCAAAAACAGCAGAAGAACAGTCAATGTGGCACCCATTATGAAGGAGGCCCAATAACTAGGGAACTCATCACAGAATAGGACATCTTACTAGGTCAACAATTATGGAGGAGGGCCAGTCACCAGGTATCAATCACAGAGGAGGCACACTCACTAGGACACCCATAATTGAGGAGTCAGACAAAATAGCACCACTATGAAAGAGGTCCAGTCATTTGGGCATTGTTTGCAGAGTAGGGCCAGTCACAGGAGCACACTTTACAGAGGAGTGACAGTTACTGGGGCACTCATCATAGAGAAGTGTCAGTCACTAGGGCATATATTATAGAGTATGACCTATGACTGGGGAACCCAACATATAAGATGGCTACTCACCCGGACACCCGTCAGTATGGAGAGCCATTCACTGAAAAAACCATCACAGAGGAGTGTCAGTCACTGAAGCTCACATCACAGACAAGGGACAACCACTAGGCACACATCATAGAAGACTACCAGTCACTTGAGAACTCATTAGAAGG
>NW_007255271.1:3457-3835 GCF_000164805.1 Carlito syrichta | reverse complement strand
GCCAGCTAGTTGAGTCAGCTGGCAAGCTGGTACCCAGCCAGTTTATTCAGCTGATTAGCTTGTTAGTCATCTAGTTGAGTCAGCTGGCAGGATCATTACGTAACAAGTTAAGTTTGCTGGTTAAGTCAGCTGGCTAGCTCGTTAGATAACGAGTTGATTCAGCTGGTTACCCAGTTGGCTAGCTAGGTATCTAGCTAGTTAAGTCAGCGGGTTTGACAGCTGGGTTATGTCAGCTGGGTAGCCAGCATGCTAGCTAGGTAGCAAGCTAATTAATCAGCTGGCTTGCCAGCTGGATAGCTACTTAAGTCAGCTGGCTATCCAGCTGGCTAGCTAGTTAAGTCAGCTGGCTAGCATGCTGGCTAGCTAGGTAGTTAGCTA
>NW_007255271.1:1130-2640 GCF_000164805.1 Carlito syrichta | reverse complement strand
TGCTAGCTAGTTATGTCAGCTAGCAATCCATCTAGCTAGTCAACTAGCTACTTAAGTCAGTTAGCAAATCAGCTAGTTACTTAGCTAACCAGTTGGCTTGCAACTCAGCTAGCCAGTAAGCTAACTAGTGGGCTCACTCGCTTTCCATCAATTCAGCTAACTAGTCAGCTCAGTTTCCATCAAAAAGGTCAGCACACTAGTCGGCTCGCTCTCCAGCAAACAGGTCAGCTAACTATTTGGCTCGCTTGCCAGCTGAGTAGTTGAGTCAGCTCACCGATCAGCTCGCATGCTGGCTGACTAGTTACGGCAGCTCACCTGTCGAATCACTCATTGGCCGACTGGTTAACTCAGCTCACCACTTGGCTCGCTCATTGGCCGACTAGTTAAGTCTTCTGACCCGTCAGCTCACTTGTGGGCCAACTACTTAAGTCATCCTAATAGTTGGCTCTCTCACCGGCCAACTATTTAAGTCAATTGACAAGTCAGCTCACTTGCCAGCTGATTAGTTAAGTCAGCTGAACAATCAGCTCAGTCACCGGCCGGCTACTTATGTGAGCTGACCAATCAGCTCACTCACCGGCTGACTACTTAAGTCAGCTGGATAGCCACCTGGCTAGCTACTTTTATCAGCTAGTTAAGTCAGCTGGCTAGCCAGCTGGCAAACTAGTTAAGTCAGCTACTTGATTCATCTGGTTAGTCAGCTGATTAGATGGTTAAGTCAGCCTGTTAGGTCAAGTGGCTAGCCAACTGGCTAGCTAGGTAGCTAGCTAGTTAAGTCAGTTGCCTAGCCAGCTGGCTAGTTGGTTAAGTCAGCTAGTTAAGTCAGATGACTACTCAGGCTGCTAGCTAGGTAACTAGCTAGTTAAGTCAACCGAGTGGTAGCTGGCAAACTGGTTAAATCAGCTACTTAAGTCAGCTGGCTATCCAGCTGGCTAACTAGGTAAGTCAGCTAGTTAAGTCAGCAGGGTAGCCAACAGGCTAGCTGGTTAAGTCACCTAGCTTGACACCTAGCTAGATAAGTAGCTAGCTAGATAAGTCATCTGACTAGCCAGTTGCCTAGCTGGTTAAGTCATCTAGTTACATGAGCTGGGCAGCCAGCTGGTTAGCAGGTTGTCAGCTAGTTTACTCAGGTGTCTAGCCACTTGGCTAGGTAGGTATCTAGCTAGATAAGTGAGCTTGCTAGCCAGCAGGCTAGCTATTCAAGACAGTTAGTTAAGTCAGCTGGCTAGCCTAGTGTGGTATCTAGCTAGTTAAGTCAGCTGTCTAGCCAACTGGTTATCTAATTAAGTCACCTAGTTAAGTCAGCTCGCTGGCCAACTGGTTAACTAGATATTTAGGTATTTAAATCAGTTGGCAAGCCAGAGGGCTATGTAAATAGGTAGCTAGTTAAGTCAGCTGATTAGCCATCTGGCTAGCTAGTTATGTCAACTAGTTAAGTCAGCTGGCTATCCACTTGTCTAGCTAGGTAGCTAGCTAGTTAAGTCTGCTGGCTAGCCAGCTGTCTACTTCG
>NW_007255271.1:0-633 GCF_000164805.1 Carlito syrichta | reverse complement strand
GCAGGCCAGCTAGTTAAGACAGCTAGTTAAGTCAGCTGGCTAACCAGTTGGCTAGCTAGGTAGAGACCTAGTTAAGTCAGTTGGCTACCCAGATGACTAGCTAATTAAGTTAGCTAGTTAAGCCAGCTGGCTATCAAGGTGGCTAGAGAGGCAGACAGCTAGTTAAGTCAGTTGGCTAGCCAGCTGGATAACTAGTTAAGTCAGCTAATTTAGTCAGCTGGCCAGCAAGCTGACTAGCAGGTTAAGTCAGCTAGTTAATTCAAGTAGTTAGCTAACTGGGTAGCTAAGTAGCTAGCAAGTTGGTTAAGTCAGCTAGTTAATTCACCTGGCTACCCAGCCTGCTAGCTAGGTAACTAGCTAGTTAAGTCAGCTGACTAGCCAGCTGGCTAGCTGGTTAAGTCAGCTAGCTAAGTTAGCTAGGTAACCAGCTGTCCAGTTAGGTAGCTAGGTAGTAAGTCAGCTGTCTAGGGAGCTGGATGGGTAGTTAAGTCACCTGGTTAAGTCAGATGGCTTGCCAGCTGGCTAGCTATGTAGCAAGCTTATTAATTCAGGTAAGTAGCAAGCAAGTCAGTTATTAAAGTCAGCTAGTTAAGTCAGCTGGCTACCCAGCTGGCTAGCTGTGTATCGAGCTAG
>NW_007255270.1:1286-5687 GCF_000164805.1 Carlito syrichta | reverse complement strand
GCTGCCATGAGAATATTTAGTTCTCATTTCTTTTTTCTTACAACTTGCCAGTTCTTAATTAGCCACTTAAAGTGTTTAATGATTTGGAGTTCTTGTTTTAGAGATACACAGATAAATTAGTTTTCTAAAAACAGGATTAGTATACTTTAAACAATTTCATTTATTCTATAGGATGTCAGACAGCAAATTTTAACTGTATTTTCTATATATCCTCCTATTTATAAATAATAGTGGTGCACACTTCCTCATTGAATCCTGATTTCATGTTTCTGATAATAACACAGACATAGATAGTGACAAAAAACTAGAATTAATCTATTTTTTTAAATCTTTACACAAATATATTATCTCTTCAATATTAGTAATAGTACTGGAACATTTCAGGAAATTCTGAAATAGAATGTCTTTCACAGGTTCATTTATTCTTTGTGGAGAAGCAGCATTCATTTCCTTGTTTGAGTTCTTGAGCAGTGGCTACCAACGTAAATTTTAATTACTCTTTGGATCTTAAAAATGTCTATGCCTTGTTTTCAGCTTCAGAGATTAACTCATAAACACATAGTTGAGGTTTACTTTTTAAGAGTTCTCCAGGTGATACCAGTGTGCAGTCAGGGCTGAACAATACACCCAATATATTTATATATAAACTTAACATGGAGATATTCTGCAAAAATTGGGGTGATAAGGGTGAAAGAATGAAAGACTTGACAAGCTGATTGAATGGGCACACTCCTGCGTTGTAAAAATTGTTCTCACATATTTTTGTATCATATTTTTCTTTTTTTTAAATTTTAACGATTTGGAGTACAATTCAGGGTTACGTAAACAAATGTTCATTTTGCAGTTACCCTTGTTGATGAAGTGTGCCCCTCCCTCTCCTGGCACTTTCCTTCAAATACCAGTCCCACACTTTCCCTGAAAGTTTCCCACTACTACCAATCCCTTTCTTATAGCATTATGATAATTGTCAAGGTCCATTTATGAGTGAGAACATATGGTAGCTGTTGTTTCTGGGATAGATCACTGAGTACGATGGACTCTAAATCTACCCAAGTTGTTGCGAAGTCCATTGTTTGTCCTTCTTTATGGCTACATAATATTACGTTGTGTATATATAATGCAGTCCATTTTTAATGGCCAGCATGGTTGGTTCCATGTTTTTGCTATTGTGAATAGAGCTGTAACAAACATGCATGGTCATGTATCTTTTTTGTAGAATGACTTGAATTCCTCTGGGTATATTCCAAATAGGGAGATTGCTGGGTCATATTGAAGGTCAATTTTTATTTCTTCCAGAAATTGCCACACTGTCTTCCAAAGAGATCACACTACTTTGCAATCCCACCAGCACTGTAGAAGTGTTCTTTTTTCTCCAATCCTTGCCAGCATCTGTTGTTTGTTTTATATTTTTTAACACATTTGCTGTTTAATTCATAGCATGAAAGGTTCAGATGGGTTTGTTCTATGTTAAGTCATATTTTCTTTTGTGCTAAATACCATATTTTTATTTTCATCTCAATATAGTTCTGCCTAATCAATTAATACTCTACCCATTTATACTTACTAGTTTAATAAGAAAAGTGATAGAAAAAGTGCTATTTACAGATTAAGCTAACAAGCCTTCTTTTCATTATTTTAGTTATAGAAATCAGTCATTTTGATACCTCAACATTAATAAAATAAAATGAACTGGTACATTAATATATAGTAGCAGTATTTTAAAGACACAGGTCTTCGTGGTTTTGAATCACTCCTACTCTTAATTTAAATATTCCTACATTTAGTCATTCTTTCACTTAACTGTTTATCATTCAGAAATGCATAGAAGGTATTGGCTTATCATTAGGGCTATAGTTATTTTTATTTATGTTTCTGGCATTTTATTGTGGAGACGGTCCATCATATCTGGGCAGTAGAATGTGCCATTTGAATGATATCTGATCATATTTTTTTTAAAGATTTCTTCCCTTTGGAGTGAGACTAATCACTAATCCACTGTTTCATAGTATTTTTTTCTTTCCCTTTCCTAGGGATTCAGTGCCTCTCTGATTCTTAGCTGGTTTTATAAGAACTACTTTATTATATAGAATCA
The DNA here is from genome assembly GCF_000164805.1 of Carlito syrichta. Taxonomy (NCBI): domain Eukaryota; kingdom Metazoa; phylum Chordata; class Mammalia; order Primates; family Tarsiidae; genus Carlito; species Carlito syrichta. The sequence continues at coordinate 3,595 of NW_007255270.1, read as the reverse complement.
AACAATGATCTTGAGAATATTTAAATTTTTATAGAAGTTCTCTTTTTCATACTCTTTCTCTGGTTCTCTTGATCTGCATTGATAGAAAATGTAAAAATGGGAGGTGCTGGGAAGATGGTGACCAAGCCAGTCAGACTATATGAGTTCTGGTGTGAGTGAGTGAGTAGAAAATTTTGTGTACATGCTGGTAAGTGATTGGGCATGTGAGTGACTGAATGAGTGAGGGTTAGGGAGGTAGTGGCCAGGGATCTCCTGGTGCAGCTGCTGAGGCCACAGTTGCTCAGCTTGGACCCTAGTGATCCCAGACACAGAAAGGAGTGCCATTAATAATACAAAACCAACACAACCCTTCCTGGGAAGAGAATGCCTGTGAGAGACTGACTAAGTCAGGGCTCAAGAGCAAGTGGCCTGGCCCTCCTGGTGAAGCAGCTGGTGCTGCAGCTGCTCTGTTTGGTCCTTAGCACTCTCCAGGTTGCAGAACATGAGCACCATTTTTTTAATGGGTAAAAGATTTCCTGCAGAGAAGCAGAAGAAAGAGACTACTGGCTAAAGGCTCTGCCTCACCACTGCAACAGGAGAGAATGCCAACTCCAGGCTTTGCCTCACCACTGCAGTGCCTGGCCAGACACTGGCAACAAGGGCTGAGGAGGGAACCCAGAGGAAGAATCCCACCATAGAAGAGGAAAGAAGTAACCCACCACCATCTTGAAAATGATATAAAAATGTATTCTGATTGCTCACCACGGAGCAACAGACATGATCTCTGTGACTGGTGGATCAACTACTCAAGGGTTGATTATGACCCAGAGGGAATATCCTGAAAGTACAAACTTCAGAGGGAACTGACAAATGCTGTGTCTCAGACGTCCTACCTCCTACCCTGATCCAGCTGTGGGACAAATGTGTGACCAGAAAAGGATGAGAAAGTACTCCAAAGAGATCAGTAGTGTGTCTGGGGCTGATCCAAACCCCCTTCTCCCCAGCAATCCTCTGAAGGTCAGACCCCCACAGCTGGGGCACAACTGAGAGGGACAAACCCAGAGAGAGCCTGCATGTCAGTCACAATAGGAGAACTCCATTAAGAATAGGTCTGACTGGGGCACCCCCATAGGTAGTGAGTACATACCTGGGAAAGAAGCAATCCTACACCTCCCCACTGGAGGGGATCTTCCTGACCATCGAGAGTGGGAGGGGCGGAATGCAGCCCAACCCAACCCAACTACCCCTCCACCTTCCCTGCTCTGGAAACTGAGGAGAGAGTGAATGAGGTGGAAGCTTTGCAGCAGATAGCAGAGCAAACAAGAGGAACAATTACAGAACATGCCGTAAGAAGACAGGGTTATTTTTTTCTTTTTTAAATTTATAAAAATTTTTTGTTGTTAGTTCATCTATTTTTTGAAATATTTTCTCTTTGCACATGAATGTGTATGTGAGGGTTTGATATGCATCCCCTCCTTTTTTCTTTTATTTTTATTTCTTCTTTTGCTTTTTTTCTGTTTTTATGTATAGGTGAATGATTGAGTCTTAATCTTTCAGGGGTTTTTTTGTTGCTGTTAGGGTTTTTCTTGGCTCTTTTGGTCTTCTCTTTTTTTATTTATTTTTTAGTTTATGGTGTGTGCCAATATATGTGTGAGGGTTCAATCTGAATTCTTTTATTCCCCCAGACTTTCTCTTTTTATCTTCCATTCATTTTGTGCTAGGTAGGTGTGTGTGTGTGTGTGTGTGTGTGTGTGTGTGTGTGTGTGTATAGTTTTCCTGTTTTTTTCTTGTTGTTTGTTTTGTTTCACTTTCTTATTCCATCTTGTTTTGGTGTGTGTGTGTATGTCTGTGTATGGGTGTGTGGTCAACTGTTTTTTGCTTTGGTTTCTGCTTTCATTGTTATGTGTTGTTTATCTTTTTCTTTAATTCCTATCCATTTCATGTCATTCTATTTTTCTCTGTGCTCTTCATTGCTGTAACTGTATCTTGGACACAGGGGGTGCAAACACGTATCCATTGCATCATCATATAGAGTGGTGGTGGGGAGTGGTCTCAGGGAACACATATCAAAATCAGTAAACACTGTAATTTGCAAGTGGTTTCTGAATCAAAGCTTCCCATTACCTACCTTATTCAACTTTCAAAACTACAAGAGAAGGAAAAGCTTCTCACCCACAGTGCTGTGTCAAAATAGAATAAATCCAGAGCACAGATCAGGGAAGAATAGAAAGCTGAGCAAACATCAGAAAGGGAAGCCTCTCCTACTGACTCCGAATAACAGAACTAAACAGTAAAACAAGAAATCTGTCACAAATGGGGAAAATCCAAAG
>NW_007255270.1:0-469 GCF_000164805.1 Carlito syrichta | reverse complement strand
AGTGATGGAGAATTAAAATCCTTCCCAGACATCCAATCCCTAAGAGATTATGCAGTTTCCAGATCAACTTTACAGGAGACACTTTAAAAGATATTAAGCACAGAAGAAAAAAAATACTAATAATGACTGCACGCTTCCCAAGAGAGTAGAGCACAGAATTAACAGAGAACACAGTGCAACTAGAAACTTGAAAACACACACATACATCAACCCCAAAGTCAAAAGAAAACAAGCAAAGCAAAATCTTTATAAGAAACTCATGACAGGGAGAAACAATCACATTTCAATAATCAGCCTGAGTGTGAATGTACTAAATGCACCACTGAAAAGACACAGATTGGCAAACTGGATAAGAAACCATAATCAATTATTTGCTGCATCCAGGAGACTCATCTCACCACAAGGGACGAACACAGACTCAAAGTTAAAGGATGGAAGACAAATTTCCAGGCAAATGGATCACAAAAGA
>NW_007255269.1:2849-3636 GCF_000164805.1 Carlito syrichta | reverse complement strand
CGAAGCCAACTGAATTAATGAGTTGACTTAATCTGCTAGACAACTGGCTAACCAGCAGACTCAACTAGTTCACTTAACTAGTTAGCCACCTTGCTAGCCAGCTGAATTAACTAGCTCTCTACGTAGCTAGCTACCTGGCTGGCCAGCTGACATAAATAGCTTGCTACCTAGCTACCCAGCTAGGAAGCCAGCTAAATTAATGAGTTGATTTAATCTGCTAGACAACTGGCTAACCAGCAAACTCAACTAGTTGACTTAACTAGCTAGCCACCTGGCTAGGCAGCTGACTTAACTAGCTCTCTATGTAGCTAGCTACCTGGCTAGCCAGCTGATTAGCTGAATTAATTAGCTAGCATGCTGGTTAACCAACTGAAATAACTAGCTCGCTACTTAGATAACCAACTGGCTATCCAGCTGACTTTACTAGCTGATATAAATAGCTGGTCTGCTTGCTAGTCAGCTGAATTAACTTGCCTGCTATATAGTTAGCATGCTGGCTAGCCAGCTGACTAAATTAGGTGACTTAATTAGCTAGCCATCTGTCAAGCCAGCTGAGATAATTACCAAACTACCTGGGTAGCCAGCTGGGTAGCCAATTGACTTAACTAGGTGTCTTAATTAGCTAGCCAGTGGTCTACACTGCTGACATATCTATATAGCTACCTAGCTAGCCAGCTGTCTAGCCAGCTTACCTAAATAGGTTACTTAACTAGCTAACCAGCTGGCTAGCAGGCTGACTTAACTGCCTAAGTACGTAGCTAGCCCACATGGATAGCCAGCTGACTTA
>NW_007255269.1:0-1426 GCF_000164805.1 Carlito syrichta | reverse complement strand
CTACTCGGCCGACTTGTTTGCTGGCCTAAAATGTTTGCTGACTAGTCGACCAATTATTTAGGTGGGTTAACTAGTAGACTGATGAGTTTGCCCACTAGTTAGCTGGGTTAGCTAGTTGGTTTGCTAATTTGCTGACCTAACTAGTCACCCGATTAGTTGGCCCGATAGTTAGCTGACCTAACTTGTTGGGAGACTAGTTAGCTGACCTAAATTGTCAACTGACAAGTTGGCCTACTTGTCGGCTGAAGGTTAGCTAACTTAACTAGTTGGACTGCTAGTGGGCCAACCATTTAGCTGACTTAATTAGTCAGCCGGCGAGTGAGCTGACAGGTTAGCTGATTTAACTAGTTGACCCACGAGTGAGTTGACTGGTCAGCTGAATTAACTAGTTCACATGCGAGTCAGCCAATTGATCACCTGACTTAACAAGTTGGTTAACGGATTAGCTAGGTGACTTAACTTGTTTTCTTACGAGTCGGCCGATTGGTTAGCTGGTTTAATATATTGGCTGACTACTCGGCCGACATGTTTGCTGGCATAAAAAGTTGACTGAATAGTCGGCTGATGATTTAGGGGGGCTAACTAGTTGACTGAAGAATTGGCCCACTAGTTAGCTGGGTTAACTAGTTGACTTGCTAATTTTCTGACCTAACTAGTCGTCTGATTAGTTGGCCAACAAGTTAGCTGAGCTAACTAGTCAACCGACTAGTTAGCTGACCTAATTTGTCGACTGACAAATTGGACTACTGTTCGACTGAAGACTAGCTGACTTAACTAGTTGGACTGCTAGTGGAATGACCGTTTAGCTGACTTAACTAGTCAGCCGGCGAGTGAGCTAACAGGTTACCTGACTTAACTAGATGACCCGTGAGTGAGTCGACTGCTCAGCTGAATTAACTAGTTCACCGGGAAGTAAGCCAGTTAATCACCTTTATTAACTAGTTGGCCGGTAGGTGAGTTGACTGATTAGCTGACTTAACTAGTCGGCCGGCATGTGAGATGAATGGTCAGCTGAATTTAGTCAGCTGTCGAGTGAACCGACTGTCAGACTCAACTAGTCGGCTGGTTTGGAGTCAACCTGTGAGCCGACTTAACTAGTTGGCTGGCAAGTGAGCCAATGTGAAAGCTGCCTTAACTATTATGCCAGGAAGTGAGCCAACCTATGAGCTGACTTAACTAGTTGGCTGGTGAGCAAGTCACCTAGTTCACTGATCTTTTGGCCTGTGATCAAGTCGACAAGTTAGTTGACCTGTTTGGCTGGCGAGCGAGCAAACTAGTTTGCTGACCGGGTGGCAGGGGAGTGAGCCGAATATTTAGCTGACTTGATGGAAAGTGAGCGAAACTACTAGTTAGATGACCTGCTAGCTGAGTTGCTAGCTGACTAGTTAGCCAAGGAACTAGCTGGTTTGCTAGCTGTCTTAACTAC
>NW_007255268.1:13501-28426 GCF_000164805.1 Carlito syrichta | reverse complement strand
CCACTAAACAGCATGATGCTAAACAACTCCTGGGTCAATAACGAAATCAAAACAGGGATCAAAAGAAACCTGGAAACAAATGAAAATGAAGAAACATCTTACCAAAATCTCTGGGATGCCCTGAAAGCTGTAGTAAGAGGGGAATTTATATCCCTACAAACACACATGAAGAAAATGGAAGGAACAGAAATTCACAACCTAACAAGCCACCTAAAGAAGCTGGAAAAGCAAGACCACAAAAATCCTAATTTCAGCAGAAGAATACAGATCACCAAAATAAAAGCCCAAATCCAGAACATAGAGGACAAAAAGATAATAGAAAAAAATCAATGAAACAAAAAACTGGTTCTTCGAAAGGATAAACAAGATCGATGGTCCCCTGGCCAGACTTAACAAGAAAAAATGAGAAAAAAACCAAATAAGCACAGTCAGAAACACAAAAGATGAAGTCACATCTGACCCTGAAGAAATACAAAAGATCATTAGCGACTACTACGTACACTTGTATGGAAACAAACTTGAAAACCTTAAGGAAATGGAGGACTTTCTGACGTCACACAACCTACCTAGGTTGGAACAAGAAGAAATTGAGACCCTAAATAGACCAATAACAATCAAGGAAATCGATTACATAATAAGAAAACTTCCTACAAAAAAAAGCCTTGGTCCAGATGGCTTTCCAGCAGAATTCTACAGGACATTCAAGGAGGAGCTGATACGAATCCTACTGAAGGTATTCCAGGTCATTGAAAAAGATGGAGCTCTCCCCAAATCACTTTACAAAGCCAACATCACATTGATACCCAAGCCAGGTAAAGATCTAACAAAGAAAGAGAACTACAGGCCAATATCTTTGATGAACATAGATGCTAAAATTCTCAACAAGATCCTAGCAAACCGGATTCATCAATACATCTCAAAAATCATCCACCATGAACAAGTAGGCTTCATTCCTGGGATGCAAGGCTGGTTCAACATTCGTAAAACCATAAATGTAATTAAATACATCAACAGATGTCAAAACAAAAACCACATGATCATATCATTAGATGCAGAAAAAGCTTTTGATAAAATCCAGCACCTCTTCTTGATAAAAACCCTTGAACATCTAGGCAAATGGGGAACATACCTCAAAATTGTAAAAGCCATTTATGAGAAATCCACAGTCAGCACACTCCTAAATGGACAAAAATTGGAACCAATTCCCCTGAAAACTGGAACTAGACAAGGATGCCCACTCTCACCCCTCCTGTTCAACATAGTATTTGAAGTCCTGGCTAAAGCAATCAGAGAAGAGGAGGCAATCAGATGTATTCAAATAGGAAAAGAGGAAGTCAAGTTATCTCTCTATGCAGATGATATGATTGTGTACCTTGAAAACCCAAGAGAATCTGTCAAAAGCCTCCTTACATTGATAAAGGCCTTTGGCAAAGTCTCAGGATACAAAATAAATGTACAAAAGACAATCGCATTTCTCTACACCAATAATAAACAAACAGAAACCCAAATAAAAAACACAATTCCATTCACAATAGCCACAAAAAAAATGAAATACCTTGGCATCTTCCTGACCAGAGACGTGAAAGACCTTTACAATGAAAATTACAAAACACTGCTCAAAGAAATCAAAGCTGACACAAACAAGTGGAAAAATATCCCATGCTCATGGATCGGAAGAATCAACATTGTGAAGATGTCCATCTTACCTAAGCAATCTACAAATTCAATGCAATACCCATTAAATTACCAACAACATTCTTTCAGACCTAGAAAAAACAACACAGGAATTCATATGGAAACACAAATGTCCAAGAATAGCCAGAACAATCCTCAGCAAAAAAAAAAACAAAGTAGGTGGTATCACAATACCAGATTTCAAACTTTAGTATAAAGCTACAATCATCAAAACAGCTTGGTATTGGTACAGGAACAGGCATATAGATCAATGGAACAGAATTGAGATTCCAGAAGCAAAACCTCAATTTCTTAACCAACTCATCTTCGACAAAGCCCCCACCACCTACCAATGGGGAGAGGAGAACCTATTCAGTAAATGGTGCTGGAAAATTGGCTGACCACATGCAGAAGATTGAAACACGACCCCTATCTATCCCCATGCACAATGGTTAACTCCAAATGGATCAGAGACCTAAATGTAAAACCTCAAACCATAAGAACTTAGAAAAGGAAGGAAATACTCTCATGGAAATTGGAACCGGCATCCAATTCCTGTACAAAACCCGAAACCCACAGGACTTAAGAGAGAAGATAGACAAATGGGACCTTATTAAACTGACAAGCTTCTGCAAAGCCAAAGAAACCATCAAGAGAGCAGGGAGACAGCCTACAGACTGGGAAAAAGTATTTGCCAACTCTAGGTCTGATAAAGGCTTAACATCCTGGATCTATAAGGAACTGAAACGTACTGAAAAGAAGAAACAAACAACCCCATTATAAAATGGGCAAAAGATATGAACAGACACTACACAAAAGAAGACATCCGAGCAGCCAACAAACACATGAAGAAATGCTCAACCTCACTAATCACTCAGGGAGATGCAAATCAAAACCACACTGAGATACCACCTAAGTCCAGTCAGAATGGCAATTATCAACACCTCAAAAAATAACAGCTGCTAGAGAGGGTGTGGTGAAAAGGGAACACTTCTACACTGTTGGTGGGAGTGTAAACTAGTGTAACCTCTGTGGAAAGCAGTGTGGCGATTCCTAAAATCTCTAAAAATCGACCTTCCATATGATCCCACAATCCCCCTACTGGGAATATACCCTGAAGAACTCAAATCACTCTATAAAAAAGATACCTGCACACGTATGTTTGTCGCAGCGTTGTTCACAATAGCAAGAACCTGGAAACAACCATGTTGCCCATCAAAAGAGGACTGGATTTTAAAAATGTGGTACATATACATGACAGAATACTACGCAGCCATAAAAAAGAACAAAATCATGAATTTCGCAGCAACCTGGATGGAACTAGAGTCTATAATACTGAGTGACCTCACACAGAAACAAAGATCCGAGTATCACATGTTCTCACTCATATAATGGACCTTGAACATCCAATGTAATACTATAAGAAAATGACTGACGGTACTGGGAAACTATGGGGGGAGGGGGATGGGATTAACAGTAGCAAATATCTGTCTGGGGATGGGAAAACACCTCTTATCAACAGGGTGCCTGTATGAATCGTAATGTACACCTAAGCCTTAACTGTACCCCACAAAACCATAATAAAAAATATTGATTATTTAAGAAAAAAAAGAAAAAAAAAGAATATGTGTTCAGTCTATTTTACACTCATATTCATTATTTGCATCTTCTTTTGTTGACTTTTTAATGTGGTCTCTTTCACATACAATTGTTTTTCTTTTTTTTTAGAAAATTGCATTAGATCTCAGGAAATAGTTTCTCTCCTATGTAAAATTCTTCCTGGCAAAATTCAAATTTCATTACTCATGCATTAAAAGTATACCTTATTCGATTTGAGGTAGAGGTAAAAAATCTTCAACCACATTTATCATTTTACTTATATTTTCATGTTATATAAGGTATTGGTTCTGTCAGTTATTTTGTTATTTTGGTTTCTATTGCTTAGTTTTGTACATATTTGTTATTATACTATTAGCACAGTTTTAATATCTTATAAGCATTTATATTAGCTCTTTGTTCTTTATGCTTTTTTCACCCCTTACATTTGAGTTTAACTAACCAAAAAAAAGCTACCACTGAGATTCTTTTTTTACATGGTTGTGTTTTGTAAGTTTCCTTCCTTTTAAAAATGTTCAACATTTATCTTAGTTTTTATGATTCTTGCACAGAAAATATTAATAATTATTACAATTTAGTCTGAAGATCTATCCTTTGTTAGTGAATTTGAATCATTTATATTTATTATACTTACTGTTATATTGAGACTTATTTTTTCCAAATAGTTGTTTTTTATGCATTTTTTTCTTTTTTCCTTTCTTGCATTCAACTGTGAAAAATAAAATAAATTTTTTCTACTTACCTTAAATCATATATGAAAAATGAATATACATATTCATTTTTCTCCCTATTAGTTCTCTACAGAACCTGTTTATGTTGTAAATTTTCTATAAACCATCTTGCACCACAATTAGATTATCAGTGGTTTTGATATTTTATTGAAAATTTATTTGTCAATGTATCCTTATCTATCTTCATGTTATTTATAATCTTAGCTTAAAATATTTGAGTGTAGAATTTACACAAAATTATTTTAAAATATAATTTTATTAAACAAAATGTACCTAGATTTATTCTCCAGAAGGATAGATACATAATTTTAAAATAAAACTTTTAAAAATCAAATGTTTATAGGGAGAAATCACAAAAGGTATTACCAGAGAGTGTCATCCTATGTATTAGACAGGAATCTCCAGAGAGATATAACTAATTGGATATGACAGATTGATCGATGAAAGATAGATAGATAGATAGATAGATAGTATAGATAGATAGATAGATAAGAGACATTAGGGTAATTTGTTCAGAATTTTAGAGACTGAAAAGTTTTATGATAGGACCATTTGCAAGCTGGAGAACCAGAGAGTTCTATAGCATGGCTCAGTTCAAATTCAAACACCTCAGAATCAAGGAAGATGATGGTACAACTCTTGGTTGGAGGCCAAAGGACCAAAAGCCTACGGGAAAAGTGGGAGGGGAAGACCACTGTTATATATTCCAGAGTCTTACGTTCGTAAAACCTTGATTTCTGGTGTTCTAGGGCAGGAGGAAAAAAACAACTGCCTCCCTACTAGGAGACAGTACCAATTAGAGCCAATTTATCTTTCCTCTGCCTTCTTGTCTATCCAGTTCCTCCAGTCAACTGAATGATGTCTGTCCACATTGAGGGAAAGTATTTCTTACTCAGTTCACCAACTCAAACAGCCGTCTCCTCCAAAAACACTCTCACAGACACATCCACAAGTACTATATTATCATCTATCTAGGTATCCCTTAATCCGTTCAAATTGGTGCCTAAATTTAACCATTGTGTTTTGATAATACATTCTGTATTGATGAAATAAATGGTTAGTTCTGCATTGCATTGGGTAAGGATCAGTTTTGTGTTCAAAATTTTAACATTGTTTTCTTGTTTTTCTTAAAATGATTTCCCAAAATACAAAAAAATGAAATCTACTAAGTCTTTGATAACTTTTTGAATCCTATAGATATCCTTGCATAATTAATATTGAAAGACTTTTCCATATTATGCCAGGATATGATATGATTAAATAAAAGAACAGTTAGTGTTATGCTTCAACCTGAGACTGTGACTCATACTACTGCCACTGTTAAAAATTAACGTAGCCAGATATGTTATTCTATAAGAATAAAAATACTTCCAAAAACATAATGAAAATTGTGAAGAAAAAATAGTGCTTAGTCATGAATTTCACTAACAATTGACAGTGGTTAACTTAATACAGCAAGTTAAGTCTCTTCCTACATATCAAATTTTCACAACATAAATTTTATAGCCTAAAAATGTCTCAACTCTTTGTGGGTAGATTATAACTATGCTCTGTCTATGAGATTTTTATATAGATAGCTGGGATCCTTAGATGTCAAACAACATAGAGTAAAATTGTCTTTATTTCCCTTTTTAAAGTGTACCAAGAGAACCATCTTTCTTGGATAAGTTAGAAGTAAGCGATCTACCTCAGTTTCAAGTGTCACTATCTTGGTTTGTTAGAAATCACATACCATATTACTAATTATGCATCCATATAATTACTATTTTAATCTTTAAAAGTTCTGCTTTTTTTTCTAGTTTTGCTTTGTAAAGATTAGCAAAATGTTAATCAACTATATTCACTATGGCGCCAACTCACAGCTGAGTTTAAAAATTCATAAAATTTATTTTCTCAATTACTGATATTAAAGTTTCGTTTTGTTTTTTAGTAGTATGATGTTCCCATGTTGTTTATAAATTTTTGTTGTATTCAAATTATATCTTTTTAAAAATAATACATTTTATTTAGCCTAATATGATAATTATAAATAGAAATAAACATGCAAATTTATAGCTTTCTTTTAAAAATTAAGTGATACACAGGTTTATTGTGCATTTTAATTTCTACACACAGTTTCTAGAAGTGAATTAATCTTGACATTAAGAAAGAATGCAAACTATAAATTTGATAACACTTCTAAAATGACTGGTCATTATTTAAAGTTTACTTTTACATTTTTGTCCTTTTTTTGCACACAAGGTATACAAAACATAAGATTATTTTCAACTTTAATTTACTTCTCATGTTTTCTTTTTTCTTATCTTAATCTTATTGAACTAATACCTGCTTTCCTTGCATCCTTAAATATTTTACTTATGCAGATATTTAATAATTTCAATCAGTCACCTGCAGAATGAATGTTTGAAATCTATTGAAATGGTTTTATGCCCTACCTAAAGAGCTTGTTAACATTGATGAGCTTAAAATTATTCTATAGTTTTAATTTGTTTATTCATGTGATTCTAAAGATGTTTGTTTTCTTACTCATTTGTTTACTTCTCTAGGTCTTTGTGTCTTCATTGTGCCTCTTCATTTGTTCACCATTGGCCTTTCCATGATTTAGCAACTCACAACATTCATAAAAAGTATAGTTGTTCACATAACATCTAATGTTGGAGAGATTCAGTATGTTGACATTTTATAATCTTTCCAATTATACTTTCTTCACTGGTTGTCCTCAAGTATCCTATTTATCTTTGTAAGTACTTTTAACTTTATAGACGTTTTTCATTTTAGGATTTATTAAAATCAGGCATGGTCAATACTTCCCATTTTCAAAGTGTTTAACAATAATCTTTTCTTGCTTATTGCTTATAGCATTTAGCAAAACTGGAAAAGGTAAAATTTATTTGTTTGCTATCTCATTGTAAATAGGCTTCAGTAACATATTAAGTAGATAGTAGTAGAAATATTAGATATTTCTTTATTGAGGTAAACTTTTTTTTTTTGAGTTGTAGTCCCACTCTGTCACCCAGACTGGAGTGCAGTGGCCACTCCCGGCCACTGCAGCCTTGACCTGCTGGGCTCCAGCGATCCTTCCGCCTCAGCCTTCCAAGTAGCTGGAACTACAGGAGCACGCAAACATGCCCGCTAATTTTTTTTTCTTTTGATTTATTGTAAAGATGAGGTCTCACCAAGATGCCCAGGTGGATCTCGAACCCGTGGGCTCAAGCAATCCACTCACCTCGGCCTCCCAAAGCGCTGGGATTACAGGTTGAGCCACCAAGCCCAGCCGAGGTAAACTTTTAAAATGCCACGTATTTCTTCTCTCATTTCTGTTACTCTTCCTCCCTCATGTAATCATTTCCATGAAAACATAATATTTGTGTTCTTATATATGTTACAGACTGAAGTTGATATGATTCTTGTTTGGATCTCCAAGGAGCTCAGCAAATAGTCTTCTCAGTGAGAAAATAAAGGAGTATCAAATAAAGTGTATAATTTTATAGGAATTACTAATTATTGGCAAGTTAATGTTTAAGACTTGTACAAGGGAGAATTCCAAACAAACCAGAATTATCTTTTGGAGTGTAGGCCCCTTGTAATGCACTAAGTATTTGTTCCTCTGGATCAAAGAGTAAACAAAAGTTTTACTCTGGAAGTTTTGAGAAAGTTGCATCATGATTTGCAGAAAAACCATCTGAGTTGTGGCAAACAGGTGACTGTTTTTCCACCATGACAAAGTGCCTGCCCACACCTTGCCCAGTGTTCAGAGTTTTTGACCAAAAATGACATGACTCTCCATGTCCTATCCTCCCTAGTCGCTCAATCTTGCCCCAAGTAACTTTTTTTGTTTGTCTCCCTGGATGAAAAAAAAGTCTTCAAAAGGAAACTTTTTGCCAACGTGGAAGAGATGAAACAAAAAATGGGAGAGGCTGGACAGGGTGGTTCAGCCTTTGGGATTGCCTGAGCCCGTGGGTTGGAGACCAGCCTGGGCAACCTGGTGAGCCCTCGTCTCTACAGTAAATCACCAAAAAAACTAGCCTGGTATGGTGGCATGCATCTGTAGTTCCATCTACTTGGAAGACTGAGGCTGAAGGATCACCAGCGCCCAACAGGTTGAGGCTGTGGTGGCCGTGAGCATGCCACTGCACTCCAGCCTGGATGACAGAGAGTGCGACTCCAACTCAAAAAAAAAGGGGAGAAGGGAGAAATACTAAAAGGCATCAAAATTGATGAGTTCAAAAAGTGTTTTGAGCAGTAGAAAAATGTCTCAATAGGTGTATTACATCAAATGGAGAGTACTTTGAAGGTGACTGAGGTCTAAACATGTAAGAATAAATGTACATTTTTTAATAAACAAATTTCCCTTTTTAGGAGGCATCCTCCTTCATATCTTTGGACAAGTTAATTCCATAATGCACACCTCCAGAAAGGGGCACTCTTATACATAACAAAAATATTTAGTGAAAGTACAGTGGAAAAATGCTTTATCTCAAATCAAAATTATCTTGATTGATTTCTCCTCATACCAAAAAGAATGGAGAAGTGAGCTGAGTGTGCCCAGGTATACTGAACATTTCATTAACTTTCACTTCAGCTCCCCCCAAGTGAATCAACTGTCTGAGAGAAGTGAAGTGTGTATTTAGAAAACACCCCTACTCATGAAATCCAGAGTGGAGAAGAAAATGTTCCTCAATTAGCATTCCTGACTTCTCATTCATTTAGACCACTGGGCTTCTGGTTTAAGTCGATGGTTGAGTAGACAGATGGATAACCTGCTTATAGATAGAGATTGCCAGTAGTAGGGTAGATCTGGATCAATATTTGTAAAAAAAAATTTCCTATACTCAATGACTGCACTTTTATACACCTTCCTAGGCATTGCAGAATACCTTAGATATTCATCCCTAAAAGTTTCAAAAATTTGTAAGAACAGTACAGAGATCAAGTTAACTCCAAATCACTCCAAATAATATTTAAGTCTTTCCAAGGCTTAAAATTCACTTGCTATTTTAACTTTTCTTTTTTTCAGTTTATGTCCAGCAACATTTTTCATGAAGGCACAACTGAGGTTCCACAGTAAGAAAAATAGCATAATATTCTAAAAATCATATGATCCAATGATTTTTTAAAAAAATATATTCTAAAATCCAGATGATCCAATGATTTAGAAAACCTTGCTAATCCAGTGGTAAAAAATGCCAGTAAGCCGATATGCTTTATTTGAACATATATCCTGCCCTAATATCACACACCATGGAGAAATTAGATCCCAAATGTTAAATCCTCTTTAAAGTTAAATCCTCAAACAGATAAAAGTTCCAAATTAGTTTTACTTGCATATGTGAGTTACCATTCCAAAGAAATGAAAAATCTATGATCCATCCTTTCCACCTTCATATTTTGCTGGAATTCAGGTCTAGGAATTTTCTTACACCTAGATGGAGGCTGGCTTTTTTAGCAGAAGTACATGAGGCTAACTCTCACAGAATTATGAACATTTCTTTCAGGGCCTCATAGAAATTATTTTATTTCTATGTCAGTCTCTGATGTACCTCACTTTCAATGCATCCAAAAAAATTACCAGGTGATATAAAAGCATTAGTAGCCTTCACATCAAGCAAACAACAGAATAGCTACATAACACCTAATCCAATTATCACAGTTATAATTATGTTGCCAGGAACTAGCACTTAGTATTGCTTTAGTCTTTAGAATAAAATCACCTGAATCTGAAGGAATGAGGGAAGAATAAGAAAATCTTGGTTTTTGGTTTATCAAGTTAGTAGTCCATGGATGTACACTGCCCTGAATTCATATTCTTTGGATTTCAAATTCAGTGGAGAGAAATTTCTAAGACAAAATTAACATTTGTATAATACATACATATATACTGTCTCTAGAAATAATTCCACTAATGCTTAATTCAATAATTTCCATTTCCCTTTGAACCCTATTTCTAACATTTCAATACTGAGCTGCTTGTGAATTCTATATAGTGACATACCATCCCTCCTACTTTTGAGCATTATTTAGTTCTATGCAGCAATGGAATTCCCTAGTACTAAGAAACTGCCTCTTAAGGAAAGTTTTTCTGTCATTTACAACTAATAATTCATGAGTCATCTTTAGACCATGCACTGGCAGATGACATTTCAGTGTATGTGAAGGTCACCATAGGACTCAAGATAAGTTAGTGGCATTATTTTCTCACGTGGAGGACCCCCGAGTGAAGATTGCAACTCATGACTAGGATTTCTTAGCTAGCTCAGCACTAACATTAACAGCTGAAACCTTAGCAGCACACATGATCACATGCAGAACTCAGCTGATTTGCAACTGAAAAGTAGTCAATGTTTTTCAGCCTTGTGACCCCACTTCCAATGCACATAAAGTTCTCTTTTCTTTAGAATTAATTGCCTGCCTCTGACATGCCTGCTTGAGAAAACATGAATTTTTCTGCTGAGCTGCAGCAGCCTACATTCTACAAAAATTTCTCCAGCCTACATCTACAAAAAATTCTCCAGTTTCATGACTTTGCTTGTCTGTGTCTATTATGAACCAGAAATGGGTGAGGCCCTTGATATGAAACCTGAGATTAAATTTCTTCTTTAAATTACCCCAACAACTGCAATCTTAATGACTCGATGCTGTTATGTTGAAGCCATTTATATTCCTTTTGCTGTTTCTTAAGTGCTTTCTGTGGTCCTTGCTGAGAACCAGGCTGCATATGTCTTACTGTAGAGCTTTATGCTCTTGCTGTGGTCTGAATGTGTCCCTCTAAAATTCATGTTAAATCTAATCTCTCTTGTGGTAGTATTAGGAAGAGGGACTTTTGGAAAATGAATGGAATTAGTGCCCTTATAAAAGGGATTGAAGGATGTTGTCTTGCCCACCACGTAAGGACACAGCAAGGAAGTTCTGTCTTTGAGGCAGAGGGTGAGGCTTCACTAGACACCAATTCTACTGAAACTTTGATCTTGCACTTCCCAGCCATCAGAACTATGAGCAATAAATTTCTGTTGTTTATAAATTACCCTGTCTGAGGTATTGTATTATAGGAACACAAACAAGCTAAGATTACTCTGAAGAAAAAGCTCTATTTCTGTGGGTTAAGCTGTTATCAGCTGTGGTCCTTATTTAAAGCAAAGCAGCATATAGCTAACTTTATTATATTATATATTTTATATTATAACTTTGTACATAGTACACAAACGTTAGAAACTAAATCAAAATTCATTAAATTATACACTCAAGTAGGTGAATTTTAGTTGATGTAAATGAAACCTTAACTTTTAAAAAATGATATAGCAAAAAAAAAGGAAAATTATCTACTGTAAGAACAGAAAACAGATCAGTAATTTCTAGGGACTGAGAGTTGGAGAAAAAGATTAATTACACAGGAACTTGAAAAAAACTAGTTAGGGTGATGGAAATGTTATACATCTTGACTGAATTTGCACCTAGAAGATTATGCACACATTTTAAAGAATTCAGGAAATGCTAAACTTGAAAAAAAGATGATGCTTACTATATATAATTCATAAATCAATAAACCCAATTGTTATAAAATTTCTTAAAAAGTTGAGTCACTACAAGGGTCTATTAACTCTAAGATCAAAAGAACTTACTAATCCAGTGAAGTCTAGGTCCTACTTGGAATTATATAAACCCCTCCGTGGGCAATTTTTTTGGGTCCAAAATTGATTCTCTTTCTTATTAATATACAAAAATTAAAGTAAAAGAGTCTGAATGAATAGAAACTTTGTTTTTTAGACATGGTTTACATAATTTAATAAATTGTGCAAAGAACTGGCTGTTGAACACTTTATTATTATGAAGCACTTTATTAATAAAAAAGTTTTATTCAGAGGGTATGTCTTTGAACTGGCCAGCAAGAAACTTTCACTACTCATACTAAAACTCAGAAAAGACAGAAATTTTTCCCAATATGTGTGGATTAAGATTTATGAAAAAACCTGTGCTTTTCTTTTTTTAATCTAGACTCCTCCTCTCTTTAAACATGTGTGACATAGTTACATTCCTGTTCATTTTTCCTTCTTTCTTTCTCTTTTCTTTTTTGAAATACATATGTACTCATTACATGGATATATCGTGTAGTGGTGGGGATCCAGTCTTGAATGGCCCATTTCCCAGATAGTGACCATCGTGCCCTATACATAGTTTCTGAATCCTAGCCTCCCTTTTTCCTCCCTGCTTATTGGTGTCTCCAGAGTCTTTAGCCATTAGTGCAGTTATCTTTTAAGATGAGTTGTTTCTTTTGCCATACTCTACATTCCTTGAGCTTCATTCAAATTCTTTGTATTTTTTTTTCTATATTAAAAAGAGTAAGGTGTTTTTATTCATGCTCACTTTGAGAATCCCTGTCCATTTGTCATGCCTTTAGCACATCAGTGCTCTAGCCTATGAACTGCATGTACTGTACACATGACTGGGAGACTCTGCTTGTAGAAGCATGGTGAATCCTAAATCAGCTGTCTGGAACACAAGCTAAAGCATTCTGTATCCCTCTACTTTTCACCACAACACTGCATTTCTGTTTTAGAGACACCATGCAGATGGAAGTCTCAACTCAAATGTTTCATAACACATCCATACAGTCTATCATGTGTTTATCTATCTGTGTCATACCATGTAGTTTACACAGATACTCTTTGTATCAACTAGAGTTAAATTAGATAAGCATAATCGCCAAGAGATACAAGCATCTCTACATTTGTTACAGGAATTTGTCCTTCACAATTGTGGGGGTTGGTTTAGTTGGTTAGGCAATCAAACTATCATTGTTGTCTTTGCCTATGATGTTGCACCAGGAAGTCAACCAAGCGGGCTTTACTATTTTCCTCAGCTTGACTAAACTTTATACAGGTTTCTTCCTGACTGGAGGACCCTTCCCTCCATGTTCCTCCCATCTTTATGGAGATATAGTTGACAGATAAGAATGAAATATATTTAAGGTGTATTTAATATTTAAACTTACATATACAGTGTGAATCATCATATAAAAACATTAACATATTCATCATCATCTCAGTTACTATTTTTTCTTTTTGTTTTGTTTTTGTTTTTAAGACAACTTTTTTTCAACATTTACTTTAGAAAATGTATAGTCCTAAATCCTCTTTATACCTCTTTGAAGTGTAAATCTTTTTAAAAGGTTCATGCCAGCAACCCCCTTAGGTCCTCTCTCACTGTGGGAGCCTTTCTGTCTCTCAATAAATCCTGCTTTAAAAAAAAAAAGTTCATGCCAGGTTTGCAAACCAATGATGTCTTTCATAAGAATCTGTGAACCACCTATTTGAAAGGTAATCATTTTATCTCTTATGGCCTGTGCGTTTCAGGTTTTGTTCAGGATTTGGATGACAGTTCTAATTTCCATAAGGGTGTGTCCTGCATTTTCTAAGGTTCTTATCGTTTGAGGTTTTACATTTAGGTCTCTGATCCATTTAGAGTTAATTTTGGGGTATGGGGATAGATAGGGGTCTTGTTTGAATCTTCTACATGTGCTCAATGAGTTTTCCCAGCACCATTTACTGAATAGGTTTTCCTCTCCCCAGTGGTAGGTGATGGAGGCTTTGTCAAAGATAAGTTGAGAAATTGAGGTTTTGCTTCAGGAATCTCAATTCTATTCCATTGGTCTATATGCCTGTTCCTGTACCAATACCAAGCTGTTTTGATTATTGTAGCTTTATAGTAAAGTTTGAAGTCTGATAATGTGATAACTCCTGCTTTGTTTTTTGTTTTTTGTTTTTGGGTTTGTTTTTTTTTGTTTTTTGGGTTTTTTTTTTGCTGAGGATTCTTCTGGCTATTCTTGGTCATTTGTGTTTCCATATGAATTCCTGTTTTGTTTTTTCTAGGTCTGAGAAGAATGTTGCTGGTAATTTGATGGGTATTGCTTTAAATCTGTCCTTAGGTAAGATGGACATCTTCACAATGTTGATTCTTCCAATCCATGAGCATGGGATATTTTTCCACTTGTTTGTGCCATCTTTGATTTCTTTGAGCAGTGCTTTGTAGTTTTCATTGTAAAGGCCTTTCACGTTTCTGGTTAGGAAGATGCCAAGGTATTTCTTTTTTTTGTGGCTATTGTGAATGGAATTGTGATAAGATAGACAAGTGGGACCTCATTAAACTGACAAACTTCTGCAAAGCCAAAGAAACCATCAAGAGAGCAGGGAGACAGCCCACAGGCTGGGAAAAAGTATTTGCCAACTCCATATCGGACAAAGGCCTAACATCTTGAATCTACAAGGAACTCAAACATGCTGAAAAGAAAAAAAAGAACCCCATTACAAATTCGGCAAGAGATATGAACAGACACTTCCCAAAAGAAGACATATGAGTGGCCAACAGACACAAGAAGAAATTTTCAACCTCCCTAATCATCAAGGAAATGCAAATTAAAACTACACTGAAATACCACCTAACTCTAGTCAGAATGGCCATTATCAATAACTCAAAAAATAACAGATGCTAGAGAGGATGTGGTGAAAAGGGAACACTTCTACACTGTTGGTGGGAGTGTAAACTAGTGCAGCCTCTGTGGAAATCAGTGTGGCGATTCCTAAAAGCTCTAAAAATTGGCCTTTCATATGACCTCAAAATCCCCCTACTAGGAATATACCCTGAAGAACTCAAATCACTCTATTAAAAAGATACCTGCACATGTATGTTTATTACAGCATTGTTCACAATAGCAAGATCATGGAACCAACCATGCTGTCCATCAAAAGATGACTGGATTTTAAAAATGTGGTACATATACACAATGGAATACTATACAGCCATAAAAAAGAACAAAATCGCCGGGCTCGGTGGCTCAGCCTGTAATCCCACACCTTTGGGAGGTTGAGGTGAGTGGATTGTCTGAGCCTGCGGGTTCAAGACCCGCCTGGGC
>NW_007255268.1:0-13331 GCF_000164805.1 Carlito syrichta | reverse complement strand
CAGCAGGTTGAGGTTGTGGTGGCCGGGAGTGGCCACTGCACTCCAGTCTGGGTGGCAGAGTGAGACTCCAACTCAAAAAAAAAAGAACAAAATCATGAATTTCGCAGCAAACTGGATGGAGTTGGAGTTTATAATACTGAGTGATCTCTCACAGAAACAAAGATCTGAGTATCACATATTCTCATTCATAAGTTGGCCTTCAACAACTATCATAATACTATAAGAAAAGAATTGACAGTGGCATGAAACTATGGGGGGCAGGGAGGGGAAAGGAGGTGGGATTAACGGTAGTCAATATCTGTCTTGGGACGGGGGGCACACATCATCAACAAAGGTACCTGCACAATGCATATTTGTATACCTAACCCTTAACTGTACCCCACAATTTTAAAATAAAAAATCTGTTGGAAGAAAAAAAGAAAGGTTATCATTAAGGAAAATAGTATCTCCGTTTCTCCCTTTCTGTGAGAGGGTGGAAATGTACTTTTTGTGGCTGCCTTGTTCCAAGTTGCAAAACTATCACTCGTTATGAAAATAGAGAAAAGTTTACTTTTCTGTTGGATAAAGTCAGTTAACAAGCACAGATGGCCTACCATCTCCAGATATACTCATAAAGTGAGAGACAGCAAGAAGAAGCCATAACCCACAAACATAAGTTCGAACTAAAGATAGTGGCAAAGTAGAGACAAGAGGATGAACTCTCACCTCTTCCTTGGTTATATGGGTGTCTTGGGGGAGCAGGGACCTTCATAACGAAGGGAGAAATATACAAGTGGACAAGAATTTGTTGATGCTTACTCAAGGTATGGCTAGCCAGAACATGCTGAAGAAGGAATGGCAAGACTCCTACACGTTCTTTGTTTTTTATCAGGGGTAAATAACTACTCTGGAAGTCTTTTTTTAAATTTAATTTAATTTAATTTTAAAGTTGTGGGGTGCAAATCAGGATTGCATACATAAGTGATTTAGGTACAGGTGAAGTTTTGGGCATCCCGTTGGACCTCACTTCATCTGGATTAGGATCAAACCCTTTTACTGATGTTATGTGCCCCCCTCCATTGACAGTGGCCCACTACTGTCAAGTCTTATTTCTGATGAAACAACCCCATTATATCTGTTCTTCTATCGCCCCTGACAGCCATTCCTTTTTTTTTTTTTTTTCCTGAGTCAGAAGGTCTCACTCTGTTGCCCATGCTGAAATGCAGTGGCACAATCACAGCTCACTACAGCCTTTTTGTCTTGGGCTCAAGTGATCTTCATGCCTCAGTCTTCTAATAGCTGGGACTACAGGCTCGTGCCACCATGCCTGGCTAACTTTTTTATTTTTTTGTAGAGAAGAGGTCTCACTATGTTGTTCAGACTGGCTTTGAACTCATTAGTTCAAGCAATTTGCCTGTCTTAGACTCCCAAAGTTCTGAGATTACAGGCTTGAGCCACCACACCTGGCCCCCTGACATTCTATTAAATTGCTATAAAATATCATTTAATAAAATAAAATAAATTTTATCTTCCTTTGTCCTTCCCTAATATCTTTTCACACGTTGAACAGATTGTTGATAAAATATATTAAAGACAATTTTATATGCAGATTATGGTCAAATATACAGGTAATTTGTTTGCTTAATTTTGTATGCATACTGTATACAATTGTGCTTAAAAGAGTAGAAAAATTTAGCTAAACTTTGCTGAATAATGTAATTCTGAAAATAGAAATACATAAAGTAAATTAACAGTAAAGTTATTATTAATTATTCCTTTATTCCAACGTATTCCTTCCTGGATCATTCCTTAATAATTGTCTTATATATATTTTTTACAACAAGAATATTCTTCACACCCAAAACTTACATCTCTCTGTGTCCTAGGTACTCCTCCAGCTTTGGTCAAGTCTACAAAATCACAATCATTTATTTCTAACTTGCATTTCTTTTTTCTGCACTAACTCCCCACTCTAAACTCTTTCAGGTTTCTTCATCTTAAAATTTCAGTTATGCTAGAGACATTCCAGAGTTCTGCTCTACAACATTATGTCTGTAGTTAACAATATGGTATTGTACACTTCAAAATGAGTTAAGAGCATTGCTTTCATGTAAAATGTTCTTACACTAAAAAAAAAAAAGAGAGAGAGAGAGAGAGAAAACCTAAAACCATAAACACAAAGAATATTTTGGAAATGCTCAATATGTCTGTTACTTTGATTCTAGTGCTTGCATATGTTCAAACACATCAAATTATACATATTAAATATATATGGTGACTCATTTTATTAAGAAAAGATATGTGAGTAGAAAATTTCTTTGTGTCTTTTAACACCTGAAAATATTTTTATTTCATGATTTACTCTTTATAGCTTTATTATGAGATTTATTTGAGTAAAAATAATTTTTTACCTCCATGAAGATATAAGACCATTACCTATTCACATCATTTGTTTATATCGATGATTCTGTTGCCAGCTTAATATTCATATATTTTTTAACTTATTTTATATGTCTTTGGCAAATCTTAAGATGTATTTGTGTGTCTGACATCTTGCAGTTTCAGTTTACATTTTTTACAAGATGGTGAGTGTTACTGTGTCAACCTAGATAAGCTGGAACAACATTTCCCAGAACCCTTTTACCCCTGTACTATGTTGGGATTACTTACAAGATAAGTTTCCGTTGGATTTGGAAGGGAGAAAAGGGAGACTTTTTGCTGTTGTTGTTGTCTGAAAGTTAAAGTTAGAGTAGGGCACTGAGCCATGTGTAGTTACATATTTGCCAGCTCAACTTGTGACCTGGGCAGCACCCAGATCCTCAGTGGCTCCTTCTTCTACAGCATCTCTCTATTGACTTGGCCAAATGCCCATAGATATGCAGTCCCATGAAAAGGGAGGTCAACTTATTCTGCAACCAGCCTCATCATTTTGACTGGAAATAGAGTCAGGTATGAAATAGTTGATCGTCATAGATTACATTCTAGCCAATATATTTGGGTTTTTTGCTCTTGCACAATTGAACCCTGTTCTGGCTAGCTAATAGGGCATGTATGATGCCCACACAATACACAAAAGTATAGATTGTATAGATTTTTCAACCAGCTCACACATGGAGTATATTCTAATCTACAATAGATCTCTTAAGCTATATCACTCAGTGTGGCTCTGACAGGTTTCTTATTTTTTTACTTATTTATTTAATTCATTCTTGCTATGGACACTTGGTGTCCTCTTCAGTCATGATGTGTCAAGAATTTATTCTTCAGTTCTAGAATATTGTTCAGTCATTATTTCATAAAATACTGCTTTCTAGTAGTCCATCTATTTATAAATTCATCTCAATTTCCTATGACATAACTTTTCTTGTCCATGTCTATTATGAGTTTCTTTACATATTTATCTTTACTGCTTTGGAGGGACATGGTGATATATTTTCTCAAAATTATCTTTCCATAAATTAATTCAACTTCTGTTGTTTTCAAATTAGACTGTGTCATACATTGAGATTATTTTTACATAGCTTTACTTTTCATTCCAAATTACTTAATTGGTTATTTTTCTTCTCTTTTTCTTATTTTTAAAAAATTATTCTCATATTATTTCTTCCTTTTGGTTAATAATCCTTCATTGTTGTCAATATAAAGAGTATGCACTTTATAAGTTTGAAAATCTTCAACAGACTTATTTAAAAGCCTTGTAGAATGCTATATTACTATTTCATGCTTTTATTGTTAAGTTCTCTTTAGCATGCATTGTTTTAAATTGTGTTGAAATTTTTCAGTCTTTTTACTTTTATTGGAATTTTCATTGCTTTCTTTTTTAAATCTTTGTCTTTACGTTATCTGACGGTCTAGTGGTTTTCCTATCCAGGACTATCAAATCGCATGATGGTTTTATATTGTTGGCTTCCTCTTTTTAGCCCAACAATATATTTAGTCTTAAAACACTAAATAAGACGGCAGTCTAGCCCAATTATCTGCAATGAGTTTCTGCTTATTTCCTTTAATCTACCTAGTTATGAACCCTCATCAATCCATTGTTTAGACAGTGGTCAGAGGATTTTTTTTTCTTTATTTCTTTTATTTATCTAGTTTTTAGCTGCATTCTATGGTCTAGGTTGCATTGTGCTATTCTCTGATTTTAAACCATTAGTTTGTTTTCAGACTCAAAATAATCCATTCTAATGATGCTCTTATGATTTTATTTATAATGGGTACATTTTTGGTGAAGAGTTGGAGGGATTTACATCATGAAATTACAGTGCCACTATGAGTAGGTTAAAAGCCTCATAGAAGCTCTCTAGCAGGATTGGAAAAAATTTTCTGTAAAACTTTTTCTGTAAATATTTTAGACTTTGCTGGTCATATACAGTCTCGGTCACATAGTCTTCTTTTTTTTCCTCAAAAAATGGTTTAAAATATAAAAACCATTTATAGTTTTCAGGCCATAGTCTATATAATAGGTAAGAAGATAATTTTTATGTTACTACATGAATAAATTTTGGACTGATAGAATTGACATAGTGTATTGGCACAGAAAACCACTGTACATATTTTAATTTTTACCTGGAAAGATCAGGGTTATTATATGAATAATCCTAGTTTTTCTGATTTATATACCTTAATTTTCTCTTTTACTTAATGATAATTTATATACAAATTAATTTTTTTCAGGAAATATTAGTGACCAAACAGTATCAAAGTAATTCTCACTGTACATGGAACTATGAGAGTTGAAAGGCAACTGTTTTAAATCAAAGAAATTAAGGCAACTATTTTAAATTAAATAAATGACCAAGGATTGAGAAAAGTCATGCTAAGAAGTGAGTTTAAGGGAGAATTTCTAAAAAGGATAAGTATTTATTACTTACATAAAAGCACCTCTAAAGAAAAGGGTGCCTTGTTTGGGCTATTCAAGGGTAAGAAAACTTAGTGTAAGTACTTAAGGTTAAGACTTTCTTTGTTATTTCTCTCAAAAAATAGCAGCAAAATCAGCATCATCAGCAACTCTTTGCATAGAAAAGTATTACTGGAAAAAGACATTAAACTATATGATACGTAATTTGCAAACTATAAAAACACAGATAACAGCTTGCTTTTGCTGCTTTTTCTGTTATCTCTTTCAGAGCATGCAATGTTCAAGAGACTAGATTGGGGAGGTGACAGAAAGTTATTTCAGTCAAAACAACTAAATTCCATTAAAGCAAAATTAATTTTAGTTATTTTAACAAACATATGTTCTCTATCTCCTAGAGAGTTGCTTAATAAGAAAATTTAAAACTCTATTAAAAACATTGAAAATTATTCGGATCTCTTAAATTATAAAAGTAGACACACAAGCACTCTGTCAATACAGAAAATATTTAGCCATGATATAATTTTGGATTTTTAAATTTCCAAATACATCAAGAGGAAAATTTACAATAATAATTGATAATTATTACTAATCAATGTGGAGGAACATGAGACCTGATTAGATCAGCATCAGTTAGGTAAATTATATTGAGGTCATTACTTTTTTGTAGGTAGCCAACAGCCAGCAGCCTACAACAGAAAACAGATATCAAACTCTTTTTTGCTGCTGTCTTTCCTGTTGTGCTTTTCAATATGTATCTTTCCTTTAATAAATCTTTCTTAAATCATGAGTGTCTTGGTGAATACTTTCACTCCTTCAAGTCTGACTTACTAGCCTGCCATATATAGCAATCAAAAATGACTATATCTAGGGAATATTAATACTTCTGTGGTTATTGTCAGAAGTTTAAATAAATCCATTTTTTTCTGAAGATAAATTTTGAAAAATTCATCAAGAACCTTTAACAAGATTTCAAGATTTAAAAATATAATTCCTCTTCTTGGTATATATTTTTAAAATATTGTGTAAAACCTAAAAAAGAATCACACTAACATAAGTGTTAGTGAGATGTAATAATTTTATATATTTAAAGGCTATACCAGCCGGGCTCAGTGGCTCTGAGGTGAGTAGATTGCCTGAGCCTGCGGGTTCGAGATCTGCCTGGGTGGCTAGACCTCATCTCTACAATAAATCAAAAAATCAGCCGGGCGTGGTAGCGCATGCCTGTAATTCCGGCTACTTGGAAGGCTGAGGCGGAAGGATCGCCGGAGCCCAGCAGGTGGAGGCTGCGGTGGCCGGGAGCGGCCACTGCACTCCAGTCTGGGCTACAGAGTGAGACTCCAACTCAAAAAACAAAATAAAATAAAATAAAATAAAGGCTATACCTTGCAAAAATAAAATGACTAGTTACCTATTGAAATCATAAGTGCAGTAATCTCTACAGCATGGATATTTCTTGTGTATAATTTGTACATTTGAAGAGATATCAGTGGATAAAAAGACATGGGGTCTATATCAGTTTTTGTTTATAGAATATTGTGTCTTTAGATTTGTGTCATAAAATTATACAAAATTTTTTTTGGAATAAACCCTGTTATATTTAACTACTTTCTTTTATATTTGATGGTTCATGCAATGGAGAATTAGTTATAGATACAGTTATCTTTATTTAAAAGCAAAAAATAAAAGTAACATGCAAATTAAAGACCCAAAACACAACTTTGAAAATACAAAAAATTTATTTTAATAATATTACTTCTAAATCTGCCTTTATGATTTGTTTATGAAAGGCACGGGGAACAGCCAGAAGGATGTCTCCCGAGATGGCGCCAACACTAGGGAACCTAACAAAGACAACAAAGGCCGTAAATTCCTGCCTCTCCCGTGCGCGCGCGAAACTTAAACTCATGTACAAATATTATCTCCCTATAGGAATACTACCTCATAGCTCCCTCCAATAAAGACCCTAAGATGGCTCTGGTTGGCACGGCCAGGCTCAGAGAGCACAGGCCGCCCCCTCCCAAAACCGATAAATACAGACCTCTCTCTCGCCCTCTCTCTCTCACTCCCTTTTCCCACCAGGCAGTTACAGACCTTCTTCCCTCTCCCTGTAGCCGCTGCTCTAATAAATCTCTTGGCCTCAAAGGGTACCGAGTCTCACTGGCGCCATCGTCCTTCAGTTTATTTATCATTTTTAGCAATAATTATTTTAAATTGTGTAAATAAAGTACATTTTTATTGTCCAAGATAAATTACTCTCCAATGACTTGTGGTCTATGTTTCATTTCACAAATACATTTTCAGTGAATGTAACATCTTTATGTTCACATGCAATATGAAGGATCGGTAAATAATCCACATTCATCAAGCTTCACTATCAAAAACAATTGTATGCTCATGTTAAAAAATGTTCATTCTCAGTTAACATGTTAATAGTCCACATAACTTGTGGATAGATTAATATAATGAGTAGCTTCATAAATATCTTTTTTTAAATTATATCATCATAAATGCTACTTTTTGACCTTCTGTTTACTGAATATTTATTATAGTTCACATTGTGAACACATACAAATGAAGTAAAATATCATTTATTCTTGATGAGAATATAATAAAATGAGTGCTGAAATCTAGTCTATATATCCCTATACCTCTATTTATATTTATCCATCTAACTACATATCTATACACCCCTACATAGACACAGATATACAAACACATATATAGCAAACAGACATTAAGTGACAGATAGTGAATTACTGTAATAACAGATGAATAAAAAGGTAAATTAATCCATATATCCTTTCATACCTCCCTTCAGCAATATTGCTTTACCAATATTATTTATATTCACAGCACATTTGAAGGTAGAAAAATAGATATCACAGGGTTTTCACTAATAAATGTAAGATCTAGTAGGAAAAATAAAGCTGGTCAGGCACAGTGACTCAAGCCTGCAATCCTAGCACTTTGGGAGACTGAGGTGAGGAGATTGCCTGAGCCCACGGGTTGGAGAACAGCCTAGGCAACTTGGCGAGATCATATCTCTACAATACATCAAAAAAATTAGCCAGGCGTGGTAGCACGTGCCTGCAGTTCCAGCTACTTGGAAGTCTGAGGGGGAAGGATTGCCTGAGCCCAACAAGTCGACACTGGAGTGGCTGTGGGCGTGCCATTGCACTCCAGCCCGAGCCACAGAGTGAGACTCCAACTTAAAAAAGAAAAAGAAAGCTGACAAACCTACTTTAAAACAGTACATATATAATATATATATGTATATATAATATATACACATATATGTATGTATGTGTATGTATATATATATGTATACACACACACACACACACACACACACACACACACACACACACACACACACACATACACATGAGGGAGGAACTCCCATAAAAGCAATTATTTTTTGGAGGATGGGTCCTTATAGTACAGGCTTCCCCTGCTAGATAAGTGTTCTAGGAACACACTGACATCACTGTACCAGCTAGCATTGTTGTGAGAAACTGTGTTCAGCTTCAGTGAGGTTTTTTTTTTTTGGAGATTCAACATGTTTGTCCATTTCATGATGGGTTATTTACCAGCGCACCTGCCCACAGCATACTGAGTGTTCAGCAATTTTTTACCAAAAAGGCATGACCCTCATACCCCACCCACCTTATTTACCGGATCTCATCCTGAATGACATTTTTTTTATTTTCCTGAATGAAAAATTTTCTCAAAGAGAGATGTTTGCCGATGTGGAAATAACAAAAGCACTAAATGACATTCAAAAACTGTTCTGAGCAGTGAACAAAATATCTCGATAAGTGTGTTACGTCAAACAGAGAGTACTTTGAAGATGACCGAAGTTTAAACATGTAAAAATAAATACTCAATTTTTTATAAATAAATTCCTGGCTTTTGGTAGTCTCTTTTGTGTGTGGGTATATGGAGATATATATCTTGATCCTGGAAAAATATCTAATAAAAATTAAGATGTGGTGTGGTGTGAGAGAGATAGTGATTAGGATAGGCTTCTTGGAGGAGTGGCCATTAAAATTGGTTCTTGAATGACAGAATTTGAGCAAGCAAGAGAAGAATAAAGAACATTTTAGAAGGTTGTGTACATGTTTTTTTGCAGGATAGAATAAAAGTGTAGTATGAATAGAAAATGCTTAAAGAATAGTGTGTAAGAGAGTTGATGTGTGACCATAAAGTACAAAGTATCCGAGGCTGCAATGAATAGATTTCTTCAGTGGACAGTAAAGAATCAAATTGGTTACTGTGCATAGAAATGCCAGTATCACTGTTGGGCATTGGGATTATGAATCTATCAAATATATCTGAGAAAAAGCAAACAGAAATAATGAGGACTTCTTTTTCTACATAGGCTATAGAAAATATGAGACTCTTGCTCTAATTCTAAACACCAATATAAGTACAATAAGGTAGAAAATGTTTTTTAATGTACCAAGAACTGAAGATGCAGAGAAACTTAATTATTCTGAACTCTAACCAGTGGCAAATTCTTTGTAGGAGTCAGGAGACCCACTCTTTTCTTGGAGAGTTTCAAGAAGGAAGAGTATTTACCACATGTGGTAATAACAAGGAAACTAGTCCTACCTTTCAGAAAATGTAGTAGTGACGTGTGACTGACTGCATATGGACTTGTGGTATAGATTAAATTTCTGAGAAGACCTAAGCTATAGAGTGAATATCCATTTACCCACCTACTCTCTCTCACGGGAGCTCACTGAGAACATGGGGTGGAAATCAACAGATGGGGGCACACCAGGGCACTTGAGAGATCGCTATATGAGGTAATTCAAGTTTTCAGTCATCAATGACTGAAAAATGGAGAGCTGACAGAAATCCATCCTAAGCATTCCAGGTTTTCAGTTCTTTAGGGCAGAAAGCTTAGATAAATTCCTCTAAGTATGCTGGGTATTCACAAAGTGAGGAACCACTCTGCAAAACTAGGGACAAGGTGAAAGGGTGCAGAGACATTCCCTGAGGTTCAGAAAACTGGTGAGATGACTAGAGGGATCCCAAAAATATACTGATTGTGGTGTAAGAGAACGTCACAATATCACACATGTATATCGTTACTATAAAGGAATAATATGGCTCTTCCATTTTCTATTTAGTTCCTTCTCTTCCCTTCCCCTTCTAAACAATTCAATTCTAAAGCCAATAGGCAGAATTAACTCAGATGTTGGGAAAGGTCACAACAACCTGGAGCTAGGTGTTGAGAACAAAGGGTGATTAGAAGAATGCTCACCTGGGAAAGTAATTACCTGAAATAGGATCTAGAAGTTGAGGCAGAGTGCATAGGGCAGTTCAGTGGGGTAAATCAGAGACTGACAGAAGAGGGATACATCTGGGCAGAAATCCTTAAGATATTTCAAAATGACAAATTCAATTGCCCAATCCAGTTCAAGATAATATATTGCATAAACCCTGGCGACAAAACTTAGAGAATCAAGTAGCTTTTTCCTTTAGGCAATATATCAGCTATTCTTTCATGCTTGTTTAATTGATGCAAGTATAGCAAGAATTATTAGCAACTACATAAACACTACCATGACTAGCCAACAAATATATAGAGGAATGCATTGTCCATCACTTCTGCCCATGACTTGAGGCTGATTTGTATTCTCCCTAAGGCAAAGGTACTGTCATTAATAACCCTGTCAGAGTTAGTGATAAGTTTCTTATGGTCTTCTGTCCTTGAAAACACATCTCTGATTATTTGCATAAAAAATGAGTCAATAATTCCTCCAGGTAGAATGTCTGACATATCAAGAGTGGGCTTGCATTGGAGTTCACATTTGAGTTACAATTTCCAGCCATGGTGGTTTATGGAATTTTTGTTTCTGTGTACAAAGCATTCTAAAAATAGTGTTTCTAGAGTGCATGGGGTTTTACTCTGAGGAATACAGGACAGTGCATCCTGTCTGCAAAGAAAAGTAATATCTGGTATGGGTCCGTGGAGATCCAAGAAAAAGGAGTTGTTCATTACACAAGGTTGGATCCAAGGCCTTACATTAGCAAGGTTACATGATTGGAACTTGACTGGTTTCTTCCAAATGATAAGTAATTTGTTCATCGTACTATAGAGACCGTTGAATTCAAATACAGAATTAATTGGAGTCTGCTCAATAGATTGCAATACCTGTTTTTTTGGTAAAGGAGACAATAGAAATGTCAAGGGTTAATTTGTTTTGTTTGTGGTCATTTGTCCATGGAGGAACAGGTGCAAACACCATTGACTATAATTCTCTTTAGTTTTATTTGATGGAATTGGAGTTGTCCAGAGGCTTCTATTATGGAGGTATACTATGGACAAGCACATCTGGAAGTTAGTGTGATTATGTGCAGTGACTATATCTTTGGGATAGCCTAAAAATGGCATTAGAGTGAGGGTTTTCTGATCTAATGATTATAACAAAGATGAAAGAAGAGAGAAAAGTGACCACTTAGAATGGACAAATGCAGCAAGGTTTACAGAAAAATGAAAAAGTAGTGATGAAAAGCAAGCAGATGAAAAACAAAACAGAAATTAGCCAGGGATCTTGATCTGATTTATTGATTAGAAGCTGTTTACTCTCCAGGGTTATCAACTTGTTCCAGTGGTCTTGGGTCAGATATCTACTGCCAAAGATTGGCAGCTTTTAGGGCAGTCCTATGAATACTGAATTTGAGGTCCACTTTTGGATTGACCTTCTAAGTGTGTAGAATTCTGGATTCTATTTTAGTTGTAAAACGTGAACATGAAGATTGACTCCCCAAAGGTTTGCTGTGACATCCATTAATAATACCTGATAAGATCTCTTCAATAAGATCTAAGAACAGTTTTTTTTCCAAAGTCTCTTCAAATAGACAAAAATCTCCTAATTGAAGACAGAGCATCACTCCGTTGCCTAGGCTGGAGCACAGTGGCATGATTATAAATTACTGTAGCATCAAACAGAAGTTTGATGGTTTGATGGTCTCAAATCATCCTCCTACCTCAGCCTCCCAAAATGCTGGGATTGCAGGCATGAGCCACCATGCTCAGCCTTCATTTTATAAAATAAAGCTAACAACTTATGGAGTTCTTTTATAGTAGTTACCATAAATTATATGCCCCATTCACTTCACATTGAAATTTTTATGCTCAAGGTCAGAAACAAAAGTTGGCAGCTTTATGGCAAATTTAAGCTGTAGTATTTCAGTAAGGAAATGTTTCAGTCCTTCTGCCAATAGAGATATAATAACTAAAATATATTCACTATCTTGCAGAGTTAGCTGTATAAAATCCATCTGAAGGTGGTCAAAGAGCCTTTAAAGCTTTGATTCCTCATCTTTACAGTTTTCCAGGATTATATCGACAGGTGATACATGACATTAAAATAACCTCAGCTGTCTTTTTAAAGTTTCCAAGCAATGTTGAGTTAGGTAATAATTAATTTGTCTCTAGCATGATGAATAGTTTAATGAATAAGTTTGCATAATATTCATTTGAAATAATCTGAGTCCACTAAAGGTTTATTTGGAAGTGTCAGCAATTATCTGAGTAAAAGACACACCCATATATTTTTTCCCATTTACCCTTTCTGAAATTGAGGCTAGGCATGGATATTTTATACTAGTCTTATTTAATCTCTGTGATATTTATTTTTGGGGGTTTTAGTTAGGAAAGAAACATTGGCTAAGGCTGTTTGTGTATAACAATGATATTCTACAGCATTATTTTCCCAAAGACCTCAATCTTTCTAATGGCCATCTCTCTGGAGGGTAGAAGTTCAGCTAAAAGTTTCTTAATTTGTAACGGATGTGGTGGCACGTGCCTATAGTTCCAACTATTTGGATGGTTGAGGTGGAAGAATCACCTAAGCCCAGCAGGTCGAGGCAGCTGTGGTCATGAGCATGCCACTGCACTCCAGTCTGGGCGACAAGAGTGAGATTCCAATTCAAAAAATAAATAAAGTTTCTTCATTTGTTACCCATGTTTATTACATGTTCTAGCAGATGAAAAATTCTTTGTATTTCCAAAATATCTCAAAACTCACATACTACTCCAAGAGTCTACCTGTTCTCTGTATTTATTCTCTGGGTGTTCTGCTAGTTGACAAGTTCTAGGAAGATCAGTAAGTTCTGCCATCTCAGATGATTTTGTGTCAGGCAGAAGACAAACGTTCTAAAGAAAATCTTAAATTATGAATAACAATTTTTCTTCATAACCTCCAGGTTCACTTATAAGTTATGATCCATCCACTGATAATACTAGTTTGGAATTCTCAAAGAGAGCCTCTTAGATCTGAGCAAGGTACTGAAAGCTACTTGAGATAAGACAATTGTGAGATTTCTCTTCTTCTGGAGGTAGAGTGGTGGTGTGGCAGAACTGAAAACTTAGAATGTTGCTGTGGTAAATAGAAATGTGAGAGAGAGCCAGGCTCGGTGGCTCAGCCTGTAATCCCATGACTTTGGGAGGCTGAGGTGAGTGGATTGCCTGAGCCCG
>NW_007255267.1:4964-6787 GCF_000164805.1 Carlito syrichta | reverse complement strand
CAAATACAGGAAACTCGACTGTCTATTGCTTAGAAAGAATAAGGGAATCTGGGTTACACGTGTCCTCAATCCCTAAAACACTTCAGAGCATCTTGCTAAGGGCTAAACACGAATCAGGGATTTTGAAGCAGGAATCTGCAGAAATGGGGTCCCCATATACAGGCAAATACATGGCCTTTTTCTAAGAAAGAATAAGGAATCTGGGTTGCACATGTTCTCTATCCCAAAAGAACTACAGGGCCTCTTGTTAAGGGCTAAAAAAGAAAAACGGATTCGAAGCAGGAATTTAGGTAATATTCCTCATAACGGGAAACACTGAGGCATCTTGCTAAGGAAAAATAAGGAATCTGTTTTACTCAGTTCTCAATCACAAAAACTACATGGAGTCTTACTAAGGGATAAACAAGATTCAGGTCTCAAAACAGGAATCTGGAGAAAGGGAGTCCTCCTTTACAGGACACTACATGGCATTCAGCAAAGGAAGAATAAGGAATCTGTGTTACACGAGTCCTCAATCTGAAAAAATTCTCAGGACGTCTTCCTACTGGACAAACAAGAATCAGGGCTTCAATCTCCCATCATGTTTTGGAGCTATTTAGCATGTGGATACTAGGAATAAGTCAATTCAGGACTCTGGCAACATTCTGGTCCTCTTGGTAGTTCTAAATGGGTATCTGGAACTACAAACAGTTAGGTTCCTCGGGACAACTAGGAACAGATTCCAGCACATCTTGGATCATCTTGCCATATTTGGATGTAACTCTTGGTCTTAAGATCAACCTTGTAATTCTAAAACTTCCATTTGTCCTTTTATTTTGAGAGGGGCCGAGGGTTTTGCCACTGCCAAATATTTAGTAAGTATTTTTAAAGGTAACCAGGAATCACGGACTCCCCGAACCTAGCAAACTTGTGGGCATCTGTCTTTTTATATACAGAGTTTTGGAATATACATGGACAGGGAAAATCAAGGCATCTTGCTGAGAACGAAAAGGGAATCCAGGTTCTTGAGTTCTCATTCGCCAAAGTCTACAGGGCCTCTTGATGAGGTTTAATCAGGAATCTCGGCTATTAGGTCCCCATATTGTTAGGGTGTCTTGTACAAGGGAACCAGGAATCTTGGATTCCAATTGCCCAGGAAACTTCTGGAGGTCTTTCAATTGATATCCAAACGACTTGAATTTTACATCACCATGAAATATCTCAGTGTCTTCCGGAGAGTGAAGCAGGAATCTGGGTAATGGGAGTCCTCATATACAGGAAATTTCATGACTCTTGCGAAGGATGAATAAAGAATCTGGGTTACATGTGTCCTCAATACCGAAAACCTACTGTGCGTCTTGCTAAGGGTTAAACACGATCATGGCTTCGAGCATCCCTCATGTTTTAGAGCTATTTGTTATGTGGATATTACAAATCAATCATTCCTGGACTCCAGGAACACTCCAGTACTATTGACAGTTGTGAACGAAAATCATGCACTACTAGTCCATTTCGATACTCGGAACCTCTGGTTCCAACTACAGGACACTAGAAAATCTCTCGGATTTTTTGTATGTAAGCCCTGACTTCAGTGTTACCTCATACTCCAGAAACTAGAGTGGCTCCGCTGTTCTTATTAGGACTTTGGGGTTAGGTGTTCAATTTTTTAGGAGGTAATACTGGGAGGGGACCAGGAATCTTAGATTCCAAGTCCACAGGCATATTCTTGTCATCTTTCTATGGGTATACCAGAGTCTTGGCTTCCAGTCCAATATGAAACATCTCGTCGTTTTGCTTAGAACGAATAGGATCTGGGTCACTGTGTCCCTTGAATGTTTCTGCAG
>NW_007255267.1:0-4621 GCF_000164805.1 Carlito syrichta | reverse complement strand
CATTTTCCATTTGTTAATGTGATCACTGGCCTCAGTTTTACCTCGTTATCCAGAAACTACTGCTGGACATTCGTTTTCACATTGAGAATGTGGGATTAAGGGTTCCCACATATTTAGGATGCATACTTAAGTGGGAACCAGCAATCTTCGAATCCAGGACCCTGGGAAACTTCTTGGCATATGTGTATTGGTATGTAATCGTATGTACTTCTACGTCACCAGAAAACGTCTGGGTGTCTTCTTGATAATAAAAAACGGAATGTGGGTTATGGGAGGCCTCAATCCATTTCTACAGGGCTCCGTTATAAGGGCTTATCTGGAATCTGAGCTTCTAGTTCTCTAAATTCTTCAGAGCATGTTTCCACTTGGAAAGGACAAGTGTCATTACAGATTCCCAGCAACCTTCTGGTCCTCTTGATTGTTGTAACCAAGAACCAGTCCGTGCAATTCAGTTGGGTTTCTCGGCACAACTAAGCCAGATTACAGGACTAACGCATCATCTCACAATATTTGTGTGTAACTCTTATATTAAGATGTATCCTGTAATCCTAATACTTCCGTTTCTGAATCTATTTGATATGGCTTTATGTAGTACATATTTTTAAAGATATCTAGGAATCACGGATTCCACGTCCCTGGGAAATAGCTCGGCAACTGTCTGTTTGAATATGGAATTTTTGATCCAGATCGCCAGGGAATATCAGGCTCTTGTTGAGAACGAGAAGAGAATGCGGGATCAGGGGTCCTCAACTGTCAAAATCTATATGGCCTCTTGATAAGGTTTAATGAGGAATCTGGGATTGTAGGTCCTTACATTTTTCAGAGCTACTTGCTACGTGGATATTTAAAATCTCTTATTACAGATCCAAGTGGCTCTGGTCCTTTCGATAGTTGTAATTGAGATTCTGAACCTACAATTTCATTTGTTTCTTATCTACATCTTCGGCCGTAATCCAGCTCCCCAGGTATCAACTGACATTTTGCAACAAAATCCCTCGCTTCAGGTTACCTCAAAATAGCGAAATTTCCTGTGGTCAGGATGGTGGAAATTGGGATATTGTGTTTAGAATATTCGACATTTTTATGATGTCTTGTTAAGGGGAACGTGGAAGCTTGGATTACAGTTCCCAGGTATTATATGGGAGTCTATGTATTGAGGTCCAAACAACTGAAATTCGATGTTCATCAGGAAATATCTCGGGTATTGCTGAATATTAAGCAGGAATTTGTGAAATGGGAAACTTCATATATGGTATACTACATGTCCTCTTACTACAGAAGAATAAGCAATCTGGGTTACATCAGTCCTCAAATCCCAAAAACCTACAGGGAGTCTTGCTAAGGGAGAAAACGTATCAGGGATTTGAAGCATGAATCTGGGGAATGGGAGTCCTCCTATACAAGAAACTTCACAACCTCTTGCTAAGGACGAACAAGGAATCTGGGTGACACATGTCCTCGATCCGAAAAATCTACAGGCGTCTTTCTAAGGGCTAAACAAGTATCAGGGTTTCCAAGCAGGACTCTTGGTAATGGGTGTCTTCATATACAAGAAACTACACAGCCTCTACCTAACAAAGGATAAGCAATCTGGTTTTCCTGAGACCTCAATGCCAAAAATCTACTGGGCGTCTTGCTAAGGGCTAAACAAGAATCAGGATTTCGAAGCAAGGATCTGGGGAATGGGAGTCCTCATATGCAGGAAACTACACGGGCTCTTGCTAAGGAAGAATAACGAATCTTGGTTGCACGAGTCCTCAATTCCAAAAATGTTCAGATCATCTTGTTAAGGCCTACAAGACTCGGGCTTGGAAGTCCCCATAATTTTCAGAGCGGAAACTATGTGGATATGAAGAAACACTCATTCCAGAAGTCACGCAGCATTTTGGTCCTGTCGATAGTTTAGACGAAAATATGGCACTAAAATTCATTTAGATTCTGAATCCTCTAACGCCAAATTCCAGGACACAAGTAATCATCTTGGGTGTTCTGAATGTAAACCCTGAGTTCAGGGTTACCTTGTACTCCAGAAACTTCTGGTAGTTCAGCTATTCGGAATTAGGACCTTGGGTATAGATGTTGCACCATGTTCAGAAGGTATTTTTAGGAGGGCACCAGCGTCTTGGTTTACAAGTCTATAGGAGCATTCTGGAGTCTTTCTATTGGGAGCCACGTGTCTGGACTTCTAAGGAACAGGGAAACATCTGGTGGTTCTTCTGAGAATGAAACAGGAATCTCAGACACTATGTCCCCAGAATGTTTCTACTCATGTTACCCATGTGCAACAAGGAAAATCAGTTTGCATGTGAGCAGCAAACTTCTGGGCAGTTGTTAATTTTTCCCTGGCTTAAGGTAACTCTCATACGTAGAAGCCTACAGGAATTTTCTAAATGCTAATCAGGAATTTAGCGTCCCAGTCCCCACACTTTTCAAAACTATTTCTTATATACGTACCACAAATCTGCCATTACCGATTCTCAGGAACCTGCTTCTCCTCTTGTTAGTTGTAACAGAGAATCTGGCCATGTGCTCGGTTTTCTTTTCAGGAGGATGTAAGGCCAGTTTGCGCAACCCAAGGAATCATGTCGCCATTTTTCGTGTATTTTCTGACTTCAGGGTTACCTCCTAATCCAGAAACTTCTACTGAATTTTTAGATTGATATTCGTAACTTGGGATTAGGTGTTCCCAAATATTTAGGACATATTCTTAAAGGGGATCCAGCAATCATGGATTCCAGGGCACTTCTGACCTTATGGGCTTATGATTATTGGTGTATAAGAGTTTGTACATCCATGACGCCAGGTAACTTCCGGGAGTCTTACTGAGAACAAAAAGAATCTGGGTTACAGGGGTCGCAAACCAAGAATTCTACATGGACACCTTATAAGGTCTAATCTGGAATCTGGGATTCTATTTCCAAACATTCTTTAGGGCTACAGGCCTCTTGGATATGACAATTTTGTCATTATATATTCTCAGCAACCTTCTGATGTTCTTGATAGTTGGAACCGATGATGTGCACCCTCAATTCCTTTGCGTTCCTAGGGACAACAAAGGGCAGATTCCAGGACCAAAAAAATCTTATTGCTATATTTGTATGTATCTATCGCCTAGAGATGTACATTGTAATCCTAAAACTTCTGTTTATCCTTCTATTCCGATAGGCACCTGCTGCTTTGAGGTTGCCAAATATATATTACGTACTTTTATGGGTAACCAAGATTCATGGATTCCACGACCCTAGGTAATTTCTGGGGATCTGCCTATTTTTACACAGAGTTTTTGGATCCACATCACGAAGGCAAATCAGGGCATCTTGCTGAGAACGAAATGGAAATCTGGTTCTAGGAGTTCTCATTCGCCAGAATCAACAGGGTCTCTTGAAAAGGTTTAATCAGCATTCTGGGATTCAGTGTTTCTACATTTTTCAGAGCTACTAGCTCCATAGATACCCTTAATCAGTCATTACCAATACCCAGGAACATTCTATTCTCTTGGTAGTTGTAATCGAGGATCTGGCCCAAATATCCTTTTGTGTCTTATGAACATCTAGGACCATAATCAGGTACCCTAGGAATCAAAAGGTATATTGGTACCAAATCCCTCGATTCAGGTTACATCAAACTACAGAAATCTCTTGTGGTCGGGCTGGTGGAAATTGGGACATTTGGTTTAGGAGATTCCACATTTTGGGGAGGTATTGTTAAGTGGAACCAGAAATCTTGGATTCCAGTTCCCCAATAACCTTATGGGAGTCTTTCTCTTGATTTCCAAACAACTGGAATTCTAGTTCACCAGGAAATATCTCAGTGCCTTGTTGAGAATGAAGCAAGAATCCGAGTAATGGGAGTCCTCATATACAGGAAACTACATGGCCTCTTGCTAAGGAAGAATTAGGAATTTGGGTTACATGAGTCCACTGCCCAAAAATCCACAGGGCGTCTTATTAGAGGTAACAATGAGTCAGGTTTTTAATGTAGGAATCTGGGTAGTGGGAGTCCTCAATTCAGGAAACTGGATGGCCTATTGCTAAGAATGAATAAGGAATCTGGATTACACGTGTCCTCAATCCCTAAAAAACTTCAGGGCGTCTTGCTAAGGGTAAACACGAATCAGGGTTTTTGAAGCATGAATCTGCGGAAATGGGGTCCTCATATACAGGCAAATACACGGCCTTTTGCTAAGAAAGAATAAGGAATCTGGGTTATACGTGTCCTCTATCCCCAAAGAACTACAGGGCCTCTTGCGAAGGACAAAACAAGAATAAGGGATTGAAAGCAGGAATGAGGGAAATACTCCTCATAACAGGAAACTTCGAGGCCTCTTCCTAAGGAAAAATAAGAAATCTGTTTTCACGGTTCCTCAATTACAAAATCTACATGGCATCTTGCTAAGGGCTAAACAAGAATCAGGGTTTCAAAACAGGAATCTGAGAAAAGGGAGTCCTCATATACAGGTCACTACATGGCCTCCAGCGAAGGAAGAATAAGGAATCTATGTTACACAAGACCTCAATCCAAAAAAATCCTAGGACGTCTTCCTACTGAACAAACAAGAATCAGGGCTTTGAGCTGATGTTTTGGAGGTGTTTAGTTTGTAGATATTAGCAATCAGTCAGTG
>NW_007255266.1:1926-2711 GCF_000164805.1 Carlito syrichta | reverse complement strand
TGCTAGTCAGCTGAATTAGCTAGCTGCTATATAGCTAGCCAGCTGGCAAGGCAGCTGACTTAAGTAGGTGACTTTAATAACTAGACTTCTGTCTAACCAGCTAATTAAATTAGCAAGCTACCTAGCTAGCCAGATGGCGAGCCAGCTGACTTAACTAGGTTATTTAACTAGCTAGTCAGATGGCTCGACAGCTGACTTAACTATCTAGCTACTTAGTTAGCCAGCTGTCTAGTCAGCTGATTTAACTAGGTGACTTAACAAGCTAACCTGCTGGCTAGCAGACTGACTCAACTGCCTAGGTACCTAGGTAGCAAGCTGGATAGCCACCTGACTTAACCAACTAGCTACCTACGTATCCCGCTGGCTTGCCAGCTGACTTGTCTACCTAGGTACCTAGGTATCCAACTGTCTAGTGAACTGACTTAACTAGGTTACTTAACTGGCTATCTTACTGGCTAGCCTGCTGACTTAACTAGGTAGTGACCCAGATAGGCAGCTGGCTATCCAGCTGATTTAACTCGCTGACTTAACTAGCTAGCAAGGTGACTTAACTAGCTGACATAAGCAGCTAGCTAGCTAGCTAGCCAGCTGGCTTATCTAGCTGTCTTAACTAGCTACCTAGCTGTCAAAAATAGCTGAAAAATATAGGTAGCTTTCAAGCTAGCCTGCTGACTTAACTAGCTTAAATAACTCTCTAGCCAGATGGCTAGCCATCTTACTTAACTAGCTTCTTAACTAGCTAACAACATGGATAGCCAACTGTCTTAATGAGCTGACTTTACTAG
>NW_007255266.1:0-721 GCF_000164805.1 Carlito syrichta | reverse complement strand
CACCTGACACAACCTGCTGACTTAACCCATTAGCTAACTAGCTAGCTCTCTTATCCAGCTGGCTAAATTATAAGCTGAATTAACTAGCTGACATAGCTAGCCAACAACTACTTAGCTATCTGACTTAACTGGCTGACTTAACTAGTTAGCTAGCTGATTTAACTACCTGAATTAAATAGTTAGAATACTATTTATCCAGCTGAATAACGAGCTGACTTAATTAATTAGCTTACTATTTAGGTAGAAGACTTAAGTATCTGACTTAAATAATTAGCTAACTAGCGAACTAGGTGACTTAGCTAACTTTCTTAGCTAGCTTGTCAGTTAGCTAGCTCACTTAGCTAGCTGACTTAACTAGTTGCCTAAGGAGATAGCTAGCTGAATTGATGAGTTGGTTAATGAGTTAGATAACTGTTTTAACTAGTTGGTAAACGAGTTAAATAGCTGACTTACTTAGTTGGTTAACTAGTTAGTTGGTGACTTAGCTTGTTGGCTGATGAGTCTGCTGGCTAGCTAGCTGGTTTAAAACGTTGACTGACTACTTGGCCAACTTGTTAGGTGACTTAACAAGTTGGTCAACTAATCGACCAACAATTTAGCTTGGTTAAATAGTTTGCTGACTAGTTGGCCCCATAGTTAGTTCGGGTAAGTATTGGGCTAGGTAGTTTCTCACCTAATTATTCGGCCAACTATTTGGCTGACTAGTTAGCTGACATAACTT
>NW_007255265.1:1842-2807 GCF_000164805.1 Carlito syrichta | reverse complement strand
ACAATTTCTGCAAATCCTGGGATTCATAGCCAACAATACTCTGCTGCCCCCAGGAATTTATGCACCTGTTTTTGGTGGTTTGTGTGGGAATTCAGAAAATGGCTTCTTTGCAGGCTGAGGTTAGGGCTCACTTGCCCTCTTGCTGCTGGTATCCAAGGTATGGCACTTCGGCAGAGCAAAGTTGTGCTTTCTTTGCTGATACTCTGTAGCCCAGGTCCTGGAGAAGCTGTACAAAGTTTTAGTACCTTGAAAGCTGGTGTCTAAGTCTGCAGCTGCAAGTAGGTGGTCTTTCACATAAGAAAGCAAAGCAGGAGATGGGGCAAGATGGCAAGGAGACGGGGCAAGATGGCGACGGCATAGGTGAACTGGTGAGATTCTCTGAACGTGAGTTCCCAAAAAGGCTATCACTTCGCTACCCCCATTCCCCAGCCCACCACCAACCACGCTGGGGTCAAGCCCGGGAACTTCAGTCCCACGCAAGGCCAGATATTGCGCCCCTCCCCCCACTGCTGCCGTTCTACTTGTGTGTGGAAGTCTCTGGTCCCAGCCCCCTCCAGATCCCTCCCCGGCTGCATTGTCTCCAGCCCGGGCACCCAACATCAAGCCGCCGGTCACACAGGGAAGCTCTGGGCACCCACCCTTCAGAGACGCTGGTTCCATTTCTGGCTGAAGTCCTCTGTAGGGTCCCAGTACCACTCTCACTGTTTAGAGCCTGCCCTTTGGAACTTTGGAGCTCTGGAACTCCGGGTCCACCCTGGCTGAGGCACTCAGCGTGAGACCCCAAATCAGAGGACAAGCATAGAAAAACAGACCTGCTTAAACTGCCTTGCCATTCTCCAGGCAGAGACTTTCCATTGCCCCGCCCACCTATCAACAAACTTTATCTCAGCTACTATGGCAACAGTGTGAAACAGGAGACAAAGCCCCACCCCTATGCTGCAACGAAAAACGAAAGGCAGAGGCTG
>NW_007255265.1:0-749 GCF_000164805.1 Carlito syrichta | reverse complement strand
ATATCTGTTTCCCTCTTGCACTTCTCCCTTTCGCTATTTTGACTTATGATTTATCATGTAACTGTTAGTTTAGATCACGTCTGTTGTGACGTCTGACCTACACTTTCTCTCAATTTTATTGACCTGTGTCTGTGTAGCTATCAGTACTCCTTAGGTAATCTTCTTACGTGTCTTTCTTCACTTCTTCCCGATCCTGTGACTGTTTTTCACCTGATAGCTGATATGTATATCTGTTATCCCTCTTGCACTTCTCTCTTTCGTTCATTTTGACTTATGATTTTATCATTGTAACTGTTGGTTTAGATCACGTTTGTTGTTTACCTTCTGACTTACACTGTTTATCGATTTTATTGCCCTGTCTCTGTGTTGCTTCAGTACTCTTTAGTACTATGTAGCTATCAGTACTCTTTCTTACGTGGCTTTCTTCACCTCTTCCCAGCCCTGTGTCTCATTCTCACCTGACAGATGGTATGTATATCTGTTTTCCCTCTCACGCTTCTCTCTTTCTAACTCCCCATTGACCCCCTTCCTCCATTATTTTCCTCTTCTATATGCCCCCTTTTTAAATCTAGGGACCAAGGCTGCAAACTGCTGAATAGACAGACTGTAAAGCAGAGGGAAAAGTGAACAAAACCAGAAGACCCTCATAAGGAAGAACAGGTCATTGCAGAAGAGAAATAAAAGCAACCCCACCTTCCCTCAAAAACAGAATTTAAGAGGGGGAGGGAAAGGGGTAAAGGGAGAAAAAT
>NW_007255264.1:5997-8399 GCF_000164805.1 Carlito syrichta | reverse complement strand
GACTAAACAAGCTAGCTACCTGGTTGGCTAGATGGCTAGCCAGTTGGCTTAACTAGCTAGAAACCTAATTGGCCAGTTGGATAGGCAGCCAGTTAGCTAGCTAGAGGGCTGGACAGTTTGTTAGCTATTTGAATTAAATAGCCAGCCGGATGACAGGACAGTCTGATAGCCAGCCAGCTTAACTAGCCAGCCACCCTGCTCGTAAGCCGGCTAGCCAGTTGGTTTAACTAGATGGCCACATACCTGAACAGCCTGCTAACCTGCCATCTTAACTTGCCAGCCACCTAGCTAGCCAGTCAGTGAAGCAGCTGACTTAAGCTAACTTAAGTAGATAGCCAGCTGGCTAGTCAGCTGGCTTAACTAGCTAGCCACCAAGCTAGCCAGCCAGCTAGCTAGCTCTCTTAACTAGCTGACTTAACTAGCTAGACAGTGGGATAGGCAGATGAGTTAATT
Organism: Carlito syrichta; assembly: GCF_000164805.1. Taxonomy (NCBI): domain Eukaryota; kingdom Metazoa; phylum Chordata; class Mammalia; order Primates; family Tarsiidae; genus Carlito; species Carlito syrichta. The sequence goes on along the minus strand of NW_007255264.1, from coordinate 7,946 downwards.
AGCTAGCTACCTACCTAGCCATGGGGCTAGCCAGTTGACTTAACTAGCTGATGTAACAAGCTAGAAAGCTGGCTAGCCAGCTGAATTAACTAGCTGGCCACCTAGCTAACCAGATGGCTGTCCACTTAAATTAAGTGGCTGACAACCAGCAAACAGCTGGCTAGCCAGCTGACTCAAATAGCTGACTTAACAGGTTATCCAGCTGTCTAGCCATGTGACTTAATTAGCTGACATCACTGAATAGCCAGGTTGCTAGTCAGCTTACTTAACTAGCTAGCTACCAATGTATAATGCTGGCTTGCCAGCTGAATTAACTAGCTGACATAAAGAAGTAGCCAGCTGACTAGCCTGCAGACTTATCTAGCTTGTTATCCTGCTAGGCAGCTGGCTAGCAAGCTGACTTAACTAACTGACTTAAATAGCTAGGCTGCTGACTTAACTAGCTGAGTTAACTAGTCAGCTGCCTACCGAGCCAGCTGACCTGAGTTAACTAGCTGAGTTAACTAGCTAGCTACGTTGCTAGCCAGCTGGCTCGTAAGCTCACATAACTATCTGATTTAATTAGCTAGCCAGCTGGATGGCCAGCTGAATTATCAAACTGACTTAAACAGCTAGCAAGCTAACTAGCTGACTTAACTTGCTAACTACCTAACCAGCCAGCTGGGAAACCAACTGAATTATCTAGTTGAGTTAACAAGCTGGCCAGCTGGCTAGCCAGCTGACTTAATTAGCTTACTACCTAGCCAGCCAGCTGGCTAGACATCTGACTTAACTAGTTCACTTAAACAGGTAGACAGTTGTATAACAGGCTGAATTAACTGCCTAGGTACCTAGCTAGACAGTTGGATAGCCTGCTGACTTTCCTAGCTAACTATGTACGTAGCCTGCTGTCTTGCCAGCTGACTTTACCTAACTACCTAGCTATCCAGCTTGTTAGTGAGCCGACTTAACAAGGTTACTTAACTAGCTATCTAACTGGATAACCATTGAATTAATTAGCCAGTTGCACAGCTAGGCAGCTGGCTAGCCAGCTGTGTTAACTTGCTGACTTAACTAGCAAGCAAGCTGACTTAACTAGCTGAATTAACCAGCTAGCTACCTAGCTAGCCAGCTGGCTTAACTAGCTGGCTCAACTAGCAAACTATCTAGCTAGCTATCTAGCTGACCAGCTGAATAAACTAACTGACATAACTAGCTAGATAGCTGACATAACTTCCTGACTTATATAGCTAGCTTCCTATATAGCCAGCTGATTTAATTGGCTGAAATAACTAGCTAGCCAGATGGATTGCTATCTGAATTGACTAGGTTTTTAACCTACTAACCAGCAGGATAGCCAACTGACTTAATGATCTGTCTTAACTAACTAGGCAGCACTTTGCCAGCTGACTTAACTAGCTGACTTAAACAGCTAGTCAGCTGACTAGCCAGGGAATGTAACTAGCTGGATACCTATCTAGTCAGCTGGCTAGCCAACTGACTTACCCAGCTGACTTAAGATAGCAAGCTGGCAAGACAGCTAACATAACTAGCTAGATAGATACATAACCCGCAGGCTAGCCAGCTGACTTAACTATCTGACTTGAATAGCTAGCCTGCTGGCTACCAAGTTGGCTTATCTAGCTAGTTACCTGCCTTGCCAGCTGGCTAGTCAGCTGACTAAATTAGCTGACTTAACCAGCTAGACAGTTGACTTAACACAGTGAACTCTCTAGCTAGCCAGGTAGCTATCTAGCTGACTTAACTAACTAGCTACATACAATGCCAGTTGGCTAGCCAGCTCTCTTAACTAGCTAAATTAACCAGCTAGCCAGCTGGTTAGCCAACTGACATAACTAGCTCACTACCTAGCTAGCCAACTGGCTAGCCAGCTTACTTAACTAGCTGACTTAACTAGCTAGCTACCTAGCCAGCCAACTGAGTTAAATAGTTAGATAACTAGCTAGTTA
>NW_007255264.1:0-5470 GCF_000164805.1 Carlito syrichta | reverse complement strand
CTAGGTAGCTAGCTGACTCATTCAGCTGACTCAACTCATTAGCTAACTAGCTAGGTAGCCTACTCAATCAGATGAATCAACCCGTTTCCTATCTTGCTAGCCAGCTGACTCAACTAACAACTTAATTCATTAGTTAAATACCTAACTACCTGTCTTAAAGCTGACAAAATTAGAAAACTGACGTAAGTACCTGACTTAACTGGCAGACTTAAATTGCTAGTTAGCTAACTTTACGTGAATTAAATAGTTAGCTACCTATTTAATTAGCTGAGTAACTAGCTGACTTAATTAACTAACTAGTCATGAAGCAGACTTAAGTAGCTGACTAAAATAGTTAGCTAAAAACTGAGCCAGCTGATTTAGCTAACTGACTTAGCTAGCTAGATGGTTAGTTAGCTGACTTAGCTAACTGACTTAACTAGTTGGCTAATGAGATAACTAACTGACTTAACAAGTTGGTTAACAAGATAGCTAACTGTTTTAACGAGTTGGTAAATGATATAACAGGCTGACTTAACTTATTGGTTAAGGAGTTAGCTAGGTGACTTAACTTATTGGCTTAATTAGCTATCTACCTGACATAACTAGCTGACTTATATAGCTAGCTTCCTAGCTATCCAGCTAATTTAACAAGCTGAAATAACTAACTAGCCAGATGGATAGCCATCTGAATTGACTAGCATTTTATCTAACTAACCAGCTAGATAGACCACAGACTTAGTGAGCTGTCATAACTAGCTAGCCAGCTGGTGCAAACTAACAAATAACTGACTTAAACAACTAGTCAACTGCCTAGCCTGCTTACTTAACTAGCTGGCACCCTAGGTAGTCAGTTTGCTAGCCAGCTGACTTACCTACCTAGCTGACTTAAGATAGCAAGCTGTGTAGCAAGCTCATTTAACTAGCCAGCTACCTACCTAGCCAGCAGGCTAACCAGCTGACTTAACTAGCTGACTTGAACAGTTAGCCTGCTGTCTAGCAAGCTGACTTATCAAGCTAGTTGCCTAACTAGCCAACTGACTAGACAGCTGACTAAATTAGATAACTGAACCAGTTACACAGTTAGCTAGCCAGCTGACAACTCACTGACATCACTAGCTAGCCAGGTAGATATCTAGCTGACTTAACTAGCTAGCTACCTACCTTGTCAGTTGGCTTGCCAGCTCTCTTTACTAGCTGAATTAGCCAGTTATCCAGCTGGTTAGCCAACTAACTTAACTATCTAGCTACCTGGTTAGCCAGCTGGCCTGCCAGCTGACTTAACTAGCTGACTTAACTAGCTAGCTACCTAACTAGCCAACTGACTTAAATAATTACCTAAATAGCTAGCTATGTAGCTAGCCAGCTGACTTAAATAGTTAGTTGCCTAGCTTGCTAGCTGACTTAGCCAGCTAGCTAACTAGTTAGCTTACTCATTATTTAATGTGCTAGCTAGGTGACTTAATTATCTTACTTAACTCATTAGCTAACGTGCTTCCTAGGTGGCTCAAGCAACTGACATAACTCGTTAGCTAGACAGCTAACTAGTTGACTCATCCAGATGACTTAATTCGTTAGCTAACTAGCTAGTTAGCCTACTCAAGCAGCTGACTCAACCCATTTGCTAACTGGCTAGCTAGAGGGCTCAACCAGCTGATTTAACAGGTTAGTTAACTAGCTAACTATCTGACTCAACCTGCATGAATAAATCCTTTATCTAACTAGCTAGCTAGCTGTTTTAACCAGCTTACTTAATTAGAAAGCTGACTTAAATAGATGAATTAGGTAGGTGACTTAACTACTTAGGTAGTTGATTAACTGGCCAACTTATCTAGTTAGGTAGTTGACTTAAATGTCTGAAATAAATAGTTAGCTAGCTATTTAACTAGCTGAATAACTAGCTGACTTAACTAAATAGTTAACTTGTTAGGTAGCAGACTTAAGTAGCTGAGTTAAATATTTAGCTAACAAGTAAGCTACCTGACTTAGTTTGCTGACTTAGCTATCTTCCTGGTTAGCTAGCTGACTTAGCTAGCTGACTTAACTAGTTGGCTAATGAGATAGCTAGCTGACTTAGCGAGCTGTTTAACGAGTTAGCTACCTGTTTTAACTAGTTGGTAAACGAGTTAGCTGCTGAATTAACTAGTTGTTTAATGAATTAGCTAAGTGACTTAACTTGTTGGTTGATGAGTCAGCAGAAGAGTTAGCTGTTTTAGCACGCTGGCTGACTGCATGACAGACTTGTTAGCTGGCTTATCAAGTTGACCGACTAGTCGGTAGACTAGTTAGCAGGGTTAGATAGTTGACTGACGAGGTACCTCACTCGTCAGCTCTGTTAACTAGTTGGATGGCTGGTGTGCTGACTTAACTAGAAGGTCGCTTAGTAGGCCGATTAATTAGATCACCTAACATGTCAGCGACTAGTTAGCTAAGATATATTGTCGGCTGACAAGTTGGCCGACTATTTGGCCGATATTTTAGTTGACTTAACTAGTTGGCCAGCTAGGTGGCCGACCAGTTAACTGACTTACCTAGTCAGTTGGTGAGTGAGCCCACAAGTGAGCTGATTTAACTAATTGTCTGGCAAGTGATCCAACAGGTCAGTTGACTTAACGAGTCAGCCAGTGTGTGAGCTGACTGGACAGGTGACTTAACTGTTTTGCAGGCGACTGGTGAGTTGACTTAACTAGTCAATCGGTGAGTGAGGTGACAGGTGAGCAGCCTTAACTAGTCAGCTGGCGAGCGGGCCGAATGGTGAGCTGAATTAACTAGTCATCTGTAGAACAAGCTGAATAGCTAGCTAACCTGTTGGCCTGTGAGAGTGCTGACAAGTTAGTTGATGTGTTGGCTGGCGACCGAGCCAACTAGTTTGTTGACCGGTTGGCAGGCAAGGGAGCCAACTAGTTTGCTGACCTGATGGAAAGCGAGCGATCCTACTTGTTAGATGACCAGCCAGCTGAGTTTCTAACCGACTAATTAGCTAATTAACTAGCTGATTTGGTAGCTGACTTAACTAGCTAGCTGACTAGCTAGCTGGCTATGTAGCTGACATAACTGGATACCAAACAAGCTATCTAGCTGTGTACGTATCTGACTTAAATAGCTAGATATCTGGCTAGTTAGCTGGATAGCTGACTTAACTATCTAGTGGACCAGCTAGCTAGCTGACTAGCAAGCTGAATAGCTAGCTGACTTAACTAGCTGCTGAATAGTTAGCTGACTTGCCAACTGACTTAACTAGATAGCTGGATAGCTAACTGACTTAAGTAACTGACTAGCAAGTTGGCTGGATAGCTGACTAGCCAACTGACTTAACTAGCCAGCCAAATGTTTGGCTACACTGCTAGCCATCTGGCTTAACTAGCTAGCTACCTGACTGACTAGTTGGCTGGTAAGCCAGCTAGCCAGCTAGTGGGCTGGCCAGCTGGCTAACCAACTGGCTAAATTAGGCAGCCTGCTGGCTGGACAGTCAGATTGCAGCCACCTTAACTAGCCAGACACCCTGCTGTTAAGCTGGCTAGCCACTTGAATGAATTAGCTGACTTAACCAGCTAGACAACTAGTTAGCCAGCTGACTCAACTAGCAGACCTAATAATTTAGTCAACTGGCTAGCGAGTTGACATAACTAGCTGACAGCACTAGCTAGCCTGGTGGCTAGCCAGCTGACTTAACTAGCTAGCTACATAGCTAGCCAGCTGGGAAGCCAGATGAATTAACTAGCTGACTTTAATGGCTAGCCAGCTGGCTATCCAACTGACTTAACCAGTTTGCTACCAAGCTAGCCAGCTGACAAGCCAGCTGACTTAACTAGCTGACTTAAATAGCTGGCCTGCTTGCTAGTCAGGTGAATTAATTATCTTGCTATATAGCTAGCCAGCTGGCTAGACAGCTGACATAACTAGGTGACTTAACTAGATAACCAGCTGTCTAGCCTGCTGACTTAAATAGCAAGTTACCTAGCTAGCCAGCTGGCTAGCCACCTGGCTTAACTATGTGACTTAATTAGCTATCTATCTGGCTGGACTGCTGACGTTACAGGCTAGCTACCTAGCTAGCCAGCTGTATAGCCAGCTGATTTAACTAGGTTACTTAACTATCTAGCGAGCTGGTTGGACAGCTGAAATAACTAGCTAGCTACACAGCTAGCCAGTTGTCTAGCCAGCTAACTTAACTAGGTTACTTAACTAATTAACCAAGTGGCTAGCAGGCTTGCATAACTGCCTAGCTACCTAGTTAGCCAGCTGGATAGCCAGCTGACTTAACTAGTTAGTTACCTACATATCCCACTGACTTGCCAGTTGATTTAACTACCTAGATTTCTATCTAACCAGCTGGCTAGTTAGTTGCCTTAACTAGGTGACTTAACTAGTTAGCCAGCTATCTAGCCACCTGTCTTAACTACCACCTACCCAGCTTTGCAATTGGCTAGCCAGCTGACTTGACCAGCTGAATTACCTAGCAAGCCAGTTGACATAACTAGCTGACTTAACTATCTAGCTACCTAGCATAACAGCTGACTTTAATAGTTGAAATAACTAGCTACCATCCTAGCTACCTAGCCAACTTAACTAGCTGCCTTAAGTAGCTAGCTAGCTGACAACTCGCTGACTTACTAGTCAGTTACCTGGCAAGCCAGTTGACTTTACTAGCTGAAATAACTAGCCAGACAGCTGTCTAGCGATCTGAGTTAACTAGCTTTTTAACTAGCTAGCCAGCAGGCTAGCCAACTGACTTAACGAGGTAACTTGACTAGGTAGCAGCTGGTCAGCCAGTTGATTAATCAGCTAGTTGATTAACGTGCTGGGCAGCTGGCAAGCCAGTTGATGAAACTAGCTGGCTTAACTAGTTATCCAGCTGGCTAGCCAGCTCACTTAACTAGCACTCTAGCTCTCTAGCCATCTGGATAGCCAGCTTTCTTAACTACCTGACTTAATTAGCTAGCCTGCTGGCTAACCAACTGACTTTACTAGGTCAATACCGAGCTAACCAGTGGGCTAGCCAAGTGATGTAGCTAGCTTTTTTAACTAGCTGGCCTGATTTCTAGCCAGTTGAATTAACTAGCTTGCTACATAACTAGCCAGTTGGCTACCCAGCTGAATTAACTAAGTGACTTATCTTGCTAGCAACCTGTCTAGTGACTGACTTAACTGCCAAGCTACATAGCTAGCCAATTGGCTAGTCAGCTGACTTAACTTGGTCATTTAACTATCTAGCCAGCAGGCTCGAAAGGGACATAACTAGCTAGCTACGTATCTAGCATGCTGGCATGACAGCTGACTTATCTAGCTGAATTAACTAACTATACAGCTTGCTAGCCGGTTGACTTAAGTGCCTAGCTACCTACCTAGCCAGCAGGCTAGACAGCTGACTTAAGTAGCTGACTTAACGAAGTAGCCAGCTGGCTAGCCAGCAGACATAAGTAACTAGCTGCCTAGATAGACAGGTGAATAGCTAGCTGACTTATCTAACTGACATAACTAGAAACCTGAT
>NW_007255263.1:9837-10406 GCF_000164805.1 Carlito syrichta | reverse complement strand
CAAACAAGCTATCTAGCTGTCTAGCTAGCTGACTTAAATAGCTAGCTAACTGGCTAGTTAGATGGATAGCTGACTTAACTATCTAGTTGTCCAGCTAGCTAACTGACTAGCAAGTTGAATAGCTAGCTGACTTAACAAGCTAGCTAAATAGTTAGCTGACTTGCTAGCTGACTTAACTAGCTAGATGTATAGCTAGCTGACGTAAGTAGCTGACAAGCAAGTTGGCTGGATAGCTGGCTAGCCAGCTGACATAAATAGCTAGCCAAATATTTGGCTACACTGCTAGCCATCTGGCTTAACTAGCTAGCTACCAGGCTGGCTAGCTGGCTAGGGAGCCAGGTAGAAAGCTAGAGGACTGGCCAACTGGCTAGCCAGCCGGTTTAATTAGGTAGTCTGCTGGCTGAACAGTCGGATAGCCAGCTGGCTTAATTAGTCAGCCTCCCTGCTGGTCAGCAGACTAGCCAGTCGGCTTAACTAGCTTGCCACCTAGCTGACAAGTCTGCTAACTTGCCGGCTTAGCTTGCCAGCCACCTTAGCTACTCAGCTGGCTGACTAGCTGACTTAAACAG
>NW_007255263.1:1869-8668 GCF_000164805.1 Carlito syrichta | reverse complement strand
CTACCTAGCAAAAAAGCTGAATTTACTAGCAGAAATAACTAGCTAGCATCCTAGCTAGCTATGTAGCTAGCTAGCCGACTTAACTAGCTGACTTAACTAGCTAGCTAGCTCACATAACTAGCTGACTTAACTAGCGGGCTACCTAGCTAGCCAGTTGATTTTACTAGCTAATATATCTAGCTAGACAGCTGTCTAGCCATCTGAATTAGCTAGCTTTTTAATTAGCTAGCGAGTTGGCTAGCCAACTGAGTTAAGTAGGTAATGCAACTTGCTAGGCAGCTGGTTAACCAGCTGATTAATCAACTAGTTGGTTAACGTGCTAGGCAGCTTGCCAGCCAGGAGACTACCTTAACTAGTTATCCTGCTGGCTAGTCAGCTGTCTTAACTAGCTCTCTAGTCATTGGGATAGACAGCTTTCTTAACTAGCTGACTTAATTAGCTACCCGGCTGGCTAGCCAACTGACTTAAGTAGGTCACTACCTAGCTAGCCAACTGGCTAGCCAGCTGACTTAATAAGCTGTTTTAACTAGCTGGCCTACTTTCTAGTCAGTTGAATTAACTAGCTTGCTACATAGCCATCCAGCTGACTATCCCGCTTAATTAACTAGGTGAATTATCTTGCTAACACGCTGTCTAGAGAGCTGAATTAACTGGCAAACTACCTAGCTAGCCAGCTGGCTAGTCAGCTGACTTAAGTTGGTCATTTACCTATCTAGCCAGCAGGCTATACAGCTGACATAACGAGCTAGCTACTTAGCTAGCATGCTGCATGCCAGCTGACTTAACTAGCTGAATTAACAAGCTAGCCGGTTGGCTAACCTGCTGACTTATGTTCCTATTTACCTACATACCCAGCAGGCTAGCCAGTTGACTTAAATAGCTGACTTAACATAGTAGCCCGCTGGCTAGCCAGCAGACCTACTAGGTAGCTACCTAGCTGCACAGGTGTATAGCTAGCTGACTTATCTAACTGACAAAACTGGACACCTGATGGCTAGCCAGCTGACTTAACTAGCTACCTATCTACATAGCCCACTGGCCTGTCAGTTGACTAAGCTACCTATCTACCTAGCTAACTGGCTGACAAGTGAACTGACTGAACCAGGTGACATAATTAGCTAGCTAGCTGGCTAGCCAGCTGACTTAACTAGCTAGATATCCTACTATGCAGTTGTCTAGCCAGCTGACTTAACTTGCTGACTAAACTAGTTAGCATCCTGACTTAACTAACTGACCTAACCAGCTAGCTACCTAGCTACCCAGCTAACTTAAGTAGCTGATTTAGCTAGCTTGCTACCTAGATAGCTATCTTGTAGCAAGGTGAATTAACTAGATGACTTAACTAACTAGATTGCTGACTTATTTAGCTGACATAACTAGCTAGCTTCCTAGCTATCCAGTGGACTTAACTAACTGAAATAACTAGCGAACCAGCTGTCTACCCTTCTGATGTAACTAGTTTTATAACCAGCTAGACAACTGGCTAGACAACTGACTTAAGCTGACTTAGCGAACTAGCCAGCTGCTCAGCCAGCTGACTAAACTAGCTGACTTAACAAGCTGTCCAGCTGGCTAGCCAGCTGACTTAATTGCCTAGCTACCTAGGTAGCCAGAAGCCTAGCCAGCTGACATAAAAAGCTGGAATAATGATGTAGCCAGCTGCCTATCCAGCAGATTTAACTAGGTAGCTACCTGTGTAGACACCTGGATAGCCAGTTGATTTATCTGATGACATAACTAGATAGTCTGATGGCTAGCCAGCTGACTTAACTAACTACCTACCTACATAGTGTGCTGGCTTTCCAGCTGAATTAACTACCTACCTACCTAGGTAACCTGCTGGCCAGTGTGCTGATTTACTAAGTTACTTAACTAGGTAGCCAGCTGTTAGCCAGCTGACTTAATTAGCTAGCAATCCTGCTAGGCAGCTAGCTAGCCCACTGACTTAACTAACTGACTTAACTAGCTAGCCAGCTGACTTATCTGGATTCCTTAACTAGCTATCAACCTAGCCAGCCAGTTGTGTTAACTAGCTGACTTATCTAGCTAGCTACCTAGCTAGCCAGATGCCAGACCAGGTGACATAACTAGGTTTCTTAACCAGCTATCCTGTTTGCTGGTCAGCTGACTTAACTAGCTAGCCAGTTGAATGAGCAGCTGAATTAACTAGCTGTCTTTACCAGCTAGCCAGATGCTAGCCAGCTGACTTAACTAGCTAGCTACCTAGCTAGCCAGCTGGGAAGCCAATTGAATTAACTAGCTGAATTAACTAGCTATCATGCTTGCTAGCCACCTGACTTAACTAGGTTGTTACATAGCTAGCCAGCTGGTTAGACAGCTGACTTAACTAGTAGACATAAGCAGCTAGCCAGTTATCTAGCCAGCTGACTAAACTAGATGATAATTAGTGAGTAGGCTGCCTAGCTAGCTGACTTAACTAACTCTCTACCTAGCTAGCTAGCTGGCTAGTCAGCTGAATTAACTAGCTGACTTATTTAGCTAGCCAGCTGACTAGCCAACTGAGTTAACTTTCTCGCTGCCTAGCTAGTCATCTGGCTAGCCACTAGACTTAACTAGATGACTTATATAGCTGGCCTGATTGTTAGTCAGCTGAATTAATTAGCTTGATAAATAGCTAGCCAGCTGACTAACCAGCTGACTTAACTAGGTGACTTAGCTACATAGCCAGCAGGCTAGACAGCTGACCTAATTATCTAGTTACCTAGCTAACCAACTGTCAATCCAGGTGATTTAACTAGGTAACATAACTAACTGGCTAGCCAGCTGGCTAGCAAGTTGACATAACTGCCTAGCTACCTAGCTAGCAACCTGTATAGACAGCTGACTTAACTAGCTAGCTCCCTACATAGCCCACTGCTTTGCCAACTGACTTAGCTACCTAGCTACCTAACTAGGCAGCTGGCTAGTGAGCTGACTTAACTAGGGTGTTTAACTAGCTAGCTAACTAGCTAGCCTGCTGACTTAACTAGCTAGCTACCCAGCTAGGTAGCTGACTAGCCAGCTGACTTAACTCACTGACTTAACAAACTAGCAAATTGAGTTAATTTGCTAACTTAAACAGCTAGCTACCTAGCTAGCCAGCTGGCATAGCAAGCTGGCTTAAATAGCTAGCTACCTAGCTAGCTAACTAGCTAGTCAGCTGACTTACCTAGCTGACTTAATTAGCTAACTAGCTGACATGACTAGCTGACTTATATAGCTAGCTTCCTACCTAGCCAGCTGACTTACCTAGCTAAAATAACTAGCTAGCCTGATGACTACCCATCTGACAACTAACTTTTTGCCTAGCTAATGAGCAGGATAGCCAACAGACTTAACGAGCTGATTTACCTAGCAAGGCAGCTGGTTGCCAGGTGACTTAACTAGCTGACTTAGACAGCAAGTCAGCTGGCTAGACAGCTGCCTTAGATAGCTGGCTACCTATCTAGCCACTTGGATAGTCAGCTGGCTTACCTAGCTGATTTAAGCTAGCAAGTTGGCTAGCCAGTTCACTTAACTAGCTAGCTACCTACCTATCCAGCAGGCAAGCTTGCTGACTTAACTAGCTTAAATGAACAGTTAGCCTGCCTGCTTGCTAGCTGACTTATATAGCTAGCTACCTACCTAGCCAGCTGACTAGACAGCTGACTAAACTAGCTGACTTAACAAGCTACCCAGTTGACTAGCCAGCTGAAATAATTAACTGACATCACTAGCTAGACAGGAGGTTATCTAGCTGACTTAACTAGCTAGCTACCTACAATGCCAGTTGGCTTGCCAGCTCTCTTAATTAGGTGAATTAACCTGTTAGCCAGCTGGCTAGCCAACTGACTTAACTGGCTCACTACCAGCTAGTCAGCTGGTTAACCAGCTGACTTAACAAGCTGACTTAACTAGCAAATTACCTAGCTAGCCAGTTGACTTAAATAGTTGGCTGTCTATCTAGCTAGTTGACTTAACCAGATGTCTATGAAGTTAACTTTCTCATTATCTAACATGCTAGCTAGCTGACTAATCATCTGGCAACTCATTAGGTAATGAGCTAGCTAGATGACTCAATCAGCTGACTTAACTCTTTAGCTGACAAGCTATCCAGCTGACTAATCCAGATGACTTAACTGGCTAACTAACTAGCTAGTTAACATACTCAAACAGCTGAATCAATCCGTTTGCTAACTAGCTAGCCTGCTGATTCAACCAGCTGACTTAACACGTTAGTTAACTAGCTAACTACTGACTCCATCTGCTGACTTAACCTGTTAGCTAATTACCTAGCTAGCTTTCTTAACCAGCTAAGTAAATTAGAAAGCTGACTTAACTTGCTGACTTAGCTAGCTGACATTAACTCCTTAGCTAGCTTAATTAACTGGCTGCCATAACTAGTTAGCTAGCAACTTAACTACCTGAATTAAATAGTTAGCTAAATATTTAGCTTGTTGAATAACTAGCTGAGTTAAATAGATAACAAGTTAGGTTGCAGACTTAAGTAGCTGACTTAAATAGCTAGCTAACTAGTGAGCTAGCTGTCTTAGCTTGGTGAGTTACCTAGCTAGCTAGTTAGCTAGCTGATTTAGCTAGCTGACTTAACTAGTTGGCTAATGAGATAGCTAGCTGTTTTAATGAGTTGGTTGACGAGTTAGTTAATGTTTTAACAATTTGGAAAATGAGTTAACTAGCTGTCTTAATTGGTTGGGTAACGAGTTAGCTAGGTGGCTTAACTTATTGACTGATATTTGACTGACTACTTATCTGGTTTAACATGCTAACTGAAAACTCGGCTGACTAGTTCGCTGTCTTAACTAGTTGACCAACTAGTTGTCCGACTAGTTAGCTGGGTTTATTAGTTGACTGATGAGGTGGCCCACAAGTTTGTTCAGTTAACTATTTGGCTGGCTACTGTTCTGACCTAACTAGTTGACCGACTACTTTGGTTGACTAGATGGCTGACCTAACTAGTCATCCCACAAGTTAGCTGACCTAACTTGTAACTTGATTAGTTGACCGAAGAGTTGGCCGATTGGTTAGCAGACTTAAATAGTTGTTCGGTTAGTTGGCTGACCAGTTAGCTTCCTTAACTAGTAGTCTGGCAAGCTAGCCCACAGGTGAGCTGACTTAACTAGTTGGCTGGTGAGTGACTGGCTGGCCAGTTGACGACTATTTGGCCGGCAACTGAGCCGACTGGTGAGCTGATTTAACTAGTCAGTTGGTGAGTGAGCTGACTGATCAACTGACTTTCGTTGGCTAGTTAGTGAGCCAAATGGTCAGAAGAGTTAACTAGTCAGCCATCGAATGAACCAACTGGTGATCTGACTTAACTAGTCTGCCAGCAAGTTACCTGACATGTGAGTGGCCTTAACTACTCGGCCAGCTTGCAAGCCGACTGGTGAGCTGACATAACTAGTCAGCTGGTGAGCAAACCAACTAGTTTGGTGACCTGTTGGTCTGTGAGCGAGCTGACAATTTAGTTGACCTATTGGCGGGTGAGCAAGCCGACTAGTTTTCTGACCAGTTTGCAGCCAAGTAAGCTGACTAATTAGTGGACGTGATGGAAAGCGAGCGAGCTCACTAGTTATCTGACCAAATAGCTGAGTTGCTAGCTGGCTAGTTATCTAAGTAACTAGCTGATTTGCTAGTTGACTTAACTAGGTAGCTGACTAGCTAGTTGACTACCTAGCTGACATAACTAGCTAGAAAACAAGCTATGAAACTCTCTAGCTTGCTAACTTAACTAGCTAGCTATCTGGCTAGTTAGTTGGCTAACTGACTTAACTATCTAGCTGACGTGCTAGCTGACTAGCTAGCTGACTTAACTAGCTAGCAGATCAGCAAGCTGACTAGTTAGCTGACTTCACTAGCTAGCTGAATGGTTAACTGACTTACTAGCTGACTTGACAAGCTGGCTGGCTAGCTAATTGACTTAACTAGCTGACTAGCAACTGGGCTGGATAGCTGGCTAGTCAACTGACTTAACTAGCTAGTTAACTGGTTTTCTACCTGGTTAGCCATCTGGCTTAGCTAGGCAGCCACTCTGCTTGTCAGCTGGTTAGTCAGCTGGCTCATCTAGCAGGCCACCTAACAGACCAGCCTGCTAACCAACCAGTATAACTTGCCAGGCATCTAGCTATCCTGCTAGCTAACAAGCTGACTTAGCTAGCTGTCAACTATATAGCCAACCAGCTATCCAGTTGGCTTAACTAGTTAGCCACCTAGTTAGCCAGCTGGCTAGCCAGCTCACTTAAATCGCTGAATTAACTAGCTAGTCAGTCAGCTATCCAGATGACTTAATTACCTAGCTACATTCCTAGCCAGGTGGCAATCCAGCTGACTTAACTGCCTGGCTTAACAATCTATCCAGCTGTCTAGGCAGCTGATGTAACTAGTGAGCTACCTAACTAGCCAGTTGACTTGACAATTGAATTAACTAGCTGACTTAACCAGCTAGCCAGCTGGCTAACCAGCTGATTCAACTAGCTGAAATAACTAGATAGCCAATTGGCTAGCCAGCTGACTTAACTAGCTGACATGACTAGCTAGCAAGGTGGCTAGCCAGCTGACAAAAATAGCTAGTTACCTACGTATTTCACTGGTTTTCCAGCTGACTTAACTGCCTAGCTAACTATCTAAACAGCTGACTAGCTAGCTGACATAACTAGGTGATTTAACTCACTAACCAGCTGGCCAGTCATATGAATTAACAAGCTAGCAACCCAGCAAGGCAGCTGGCTAGCCAGCTGACTTAACTAGCTGACTTTCCTTGCTGGCAAGCTGACTTAACTAAATGACTTAACTAGCTAGATAC
>NW_007255263.1:0-654 GCF_000164805.1 Carlito syrichta | reverse complement strand
AATGGATTAAACTACCTAATTACCTAGCTAACCTGCTGGCCAGCAAGCTAACTTAACTGCATGACTTAACTTGCTAGCCAGCTCATTTAACTAGTTAGGTACCCTGATAGATAGCTGGATAGCCAGCTGACTAAACTAACTGCCTTAACTAGCTAGATACTTATCTAACCGTCTGACTTAACTAGCTGACTTAAATAGCTAGCTACCTAGCAAGCCAGCTGCCTGGCCAGCTGACTTCACTAGCTGACATAACTAGCTGGCCACCTACTGGCTCTCTGTCTTAACGTTCTGACTTAACTAGCAAGCCAGCTGCCTTGCCAGCTGATTTAACTAGCTGAATTAACCAGTTAGCAAACTGACTAGTCAGCTGCCTTATCTAGTTAGCTACCTAGCTAGCCAGTTGGGAAAGCCAGCTGAATTTACTAGCTGATTTAAATACCAGCTAGCTGGCTAGCCAGCTGACTTAACTAGCTTGCTACCTAACTACCCAGCTGGCAAGCCAGCTGACATAACTAGTTGACATAACCTGCTAGCCAGGTGGCAAGCCAGTTGACACTAACTGCATTAACTAGTTAGGCAGAAGACTAGCCAGCTGACTCTACTAGCTCTCTACGTAGCTAGCTAGTTGGCTAGCCAGCTGACTTCCCTAATTGA
>NW_007255262.1:2086-2531 GCF_000164805.1 Carlito syrichta | reverse complement strand
GGGAAAGGTGTAGAATAGAGGGAAATGGAATGTGGTGGAATGGAATGCATGGCATGAAATAGAAAAGAATGGAGAGAAATGAAATGGAATGGAATGGAGAGAAATGGAATGGAGAGGAATGGAGTGGAAATGAATGGAGGGGCATAACGGAATGGAATAGATTGGAATGGAATGGAATTATATGGAGAGTAATGGAATAGATTGGGACGTAAACGGATGGAATGGAGAAGAATGGCATAAAATGGAATGAAATGGAATAGAGAGTAATGGAAAAAAATGATGAGTAGTGGATTAGACTGGAGATGAATGGAATGGAATGGAGAGAAATGGATTGGAATGGGATAAATGTTATGGATTAGAATGGAGAGGAATGGAATGGAGTGGGATCCCAAGCAATGGAGAGGATTGCAATGGAATCGATTGGAAAGGAATGGAAAGGAATGGA
>NW_007255262.1:0-422 GCF_000164805.1 Carlito syrichta | reverse complement strand
GGAATGGAATTGAATGAAATTCAATGGAATTGAAAGGTTTGGAATGGCATGGAATCGAATCGAATGTAATTCAAATGAATGAATTAGAAGGGAATGGAATGTAATCAAAAGGAATCGAAAGAAGAGGAAAGGAGTGGATTGGAATTCATTGGAATGGAGAAGAATGGAGAGAAATGGAATGGAAAGGATTGGAGAAGAATGGAATGGAAAAGAATGGAGAGTGATGAAATGGAATGAAATGGATTGGATTGGAATAAAATGCTATGGATACGAATGGAATAGAATGTAATGAAATGGAATGCAAGGGAACGGAAATAAAGTGGAATGAAATGGAATGGAGAGTAATGGAAAGGAATGGAGAGTAGTGGAATCGAATGGAGAGGAATGGAATGGAATGGAGTGGAATGGATTGGAATGGAATG
>NW_007255261.1:4904-6868 GCF_000164805.1 Carlito syrichta | reverse complement strand
ATTCCTCAACATAAGTTCCATCAAGTTCAAGACAAGCCATGAGGGTCCTGGAAATTTAACCACGTTAATGCAGTGTCTTTTACATTATTAACGGAATAAAAATGGGTACCCTTTAAAGATCTTTTGGTGATTAGGAAACAAAAAAGCCAGAAGAATTCAAATCAGGACTGTACGGTGGATACCGAATGACTTCCCATGGAAACTCTCACAAAATCACCCTTGTTTGAAGAGAGGAGTGACTTTTGTGGTGGAGAAGGAGTGACTTTTATGGTGGAGAAGGCTTCTCCAGTAAAGCTTTTCCTGGTCTTTTTCTGCTCAAGCTCTGGCTTTCTCAAAACGCTCTCATAATAAGTAAGTGCTATTGCTCTTGGGCTCCCTAGAAAGTCAACAAGCAAAATGTCTTGAGCATCCCCAAAAACTGTTGCCATGACCTTTGCTCTTGATGAATCTGCTTTTGCTTTGACTGGGCCACTTCCACCCCTTGTAACCATTGCTCTGATTGTTCTTTGTCTTCGGGATCATACTGGTAAGGCCGTGTTCATCTCCTGTTACAATCCTTCCAAGAAATCCTCAGGGTCTTGATCCCGCTTGTTTAAAATTCCGTCGAAAGCTCTACTCTTGTCTGCAGCTGATGGGCCCAGTGGTTGTGGCATCCATCTAGAGTGTAAAGTTTGCTCAACTTTACTTTTTTCAGTCAGATTGTGTCAGCTGAACCAATGTAGATGTCTGTGATGTTGGCTGTTGTTTCTGATGTTAATCATTGGTCCTCTTCCGTTGGAGCATAAGCAAAGTGGGTTCTTTCCTTGCAAGTTAACGTGGATGGTCTGCTGCTGTGGGCTTTGTCTTCGACAACATCTTGTCCCTTCTGGAAATGAGTTATCAGCTTGCAAACGCTGATTTCTTTGAGGCATCGTCCCTGTAAACTTTGCATAAAACAGTGATTTCACGGTCCTTCCATCCAAGAGTCATTGTAAATTTTTTTTTTTTTTTTTGAGTTGGAGTCTTACTCTGTCACCCAGACTGGAGTGGGCCTAGTGGAAGTTGTGAGGATCATGGGTACGGATCCCTTATGAATGGTTTGTTGCTGTTCTCACAGTAGTGAGTTCTTGCCCTGTTGAGACTGAATTAGTTCTCATGGGAATGGATTTGTTCCTGTAAGAGTGGCTTGTAGTAAAGCCAGGCTCCTCTCAGGTTTTATCTCTTACATATCTGTTAACCATTTGAACTTTTTTCCCTTTTTTTTGAGTCAGAGTCTCACTCTGTCACCCAGGCTGGAGTGCAGTGTCATGCTGCTCACAACCACCACTAACTCGACCTGCTGGGTTCAGGTGATCCTTCCACTTCTGCCTTCCAAGTAGCTAGAATTACAGGGATGCATCACTGCACTCAGCTAATTTTTTGACTTATTGTAGAGAAGAGGTCTTGCCAAGTTGCCCAGGCTGGTCTTGAACCCCTGGGCTTGGGAAATCCTCTCACCTCTGCCTCCCAAAGTGCTGGGATTACAGGTGTGAGCTAAGTCATTTTGAAATATTTTAGACTTATAGAAACATTACAAAAATAGCACAGTTCCTGTATTTTCCCCTAATGTTAACACTTCATATAACCGTAGTGCAATTATTAAAACCAGGAAATTAACATGAATAGAATACTCTACCTCAAAAAAAAAGGAGCAAACTGAAAATCTTAGTATTTGAAATAGCGGCATTTAATTTTTTTATCCAGAATAACCCTTTTATAGGAAAGAACTGTTATTCAGTCTGAGGAAGAGAGGTGATTGATTTTCTACATAATCAATTTTTTTTTTTTTTGAGTTTGAGTCTTACTCTGTCGCCCAGGCTGCAGTGCAGTGGCATGCTCACAGCTACTGCAGCCTCCACCTGCTGGGCTCAGGCAAACCCTCTGCTTCAGCCTTCCAAGTAGCTGGAACTACAGGCACGTGCCACCATGCCCAGCTAGTTTTTTGA
>NW_007255261.1:3994-4884 GCF_000164805.1 Carlito syrichta | reverse complement strand
TTGCAGGTGGGCCTGTAAGCCGGTGGTACCTTATTGACCCTGCCAGCAACCGCCAGAATTCTGAAAGTTGGCACTTTGCTGATGTTTTCTTGTGGACAAATAAAAAAAGAAAAAAAAAAAGAACTTCAAAATTTGCATGTAAGTTGTTATCCAGTTCACATGGCATATTCTGACGGCCAAGAACCTGCACTCATTGAGCAGGCTCTTGCCCTGCCCTCCCTTGTGGATATTTTGGTTTTTTTGAGTTGGAGTCTCACTCTGTCACCCAGGCTGGAGTGCAGTGTCATGTTCACATCCGCTGCAGCCTTGACCTGCTGGGCTCAGGTGATCCTTCTGCCTCAGCCTTCCGAGTAGCTGAAACTACAGGCATGTGCCACCACATCCGGCTAATTTTTTGATTTATTGTAGAGATGAGGTCTCACCGAGGCTGAATTGCCTAGGCTGATCTTGACCTAATGGCCTAGGCAATCCTTTCAACTCAGCCTCCCAAAGTGCTGGTATTATAGGTGTGAGCCACTGTGCCTGGCCTGGATAGTTTTATATGATGTTTTATCTCCCCAAGTAGACTGAGATATGGGCTAACAGAGGCCATATCAAACATTTTTTGGGGCCTCTGATGTGTTTGGTGATAAACCTAAATACACAAAGCTCACTAACAGTACAGGGTTAGCCATGTGCCATGACAGTAGTGCGCATACTCAGCATTACGGGCACTTTGTAGAAGCGTTGGTGTGGGCTGCAGTCGTGGGGAAAGGCTTCCTTTGAGGGCAGTGGGACATGACGGGGACCTGAAGAGTGAATAGGATTTGAATGCATGAGGAGGCTGGGAAGAAGACCTGTGTCAGGAGGAGGCAGTAGGGAGAGTGGAGTGAAGCTTGGGGAGAGGCATG
>NW_007255261.1:1930-3286 GCF_000164805.1 Carlito syrichta | reverse complement strand
ATTGCAAAAATAGCACAGTTCCTGTATTTTCCCCTAATGTTAACACTCATATAACCGTAGTGCAATTATTAAAACCAGGAAATTAACATGAATAGAATACTTTCAGTTGGTCTGTAGACCTCAATAGAGCTTCACCAGTTTTTCCACTAGTTTCCTTTTCTGGGCCATGATCCCATCTAGGATCCTATGTTGCCTCTGGCATGGTAGCTCCCTGCTCGCCTCCAGTTGGTGACAGTTACTCAGTTGTTTTTTGTTGTTGTTGTTGTTGTTGTTTTTGTTTTTTTTGTTTTTTGTTTTTTTGTCTTTTATGACCTTGACACTCTAAGAGCATTGGTCACTAATTTTGTAGAATGATTCTCTCTTTGAGTTTGTCTGACTTTTCTCATGCAATGGAAGTTGTGGATTTTTGGCAAGAACACTGAGAATACTGTGCCTTTCTCTATGCATCCTCTCAGGAGCTACGTGCTATCAATGTGTCTCACTACTGAGGGAGGTCACTTTGGTCCCTTGGTTAAGGTGACGTCTGTCAGTTTCCTTTTCTTGAAGGCATGAAATTTTGGAGCTAAGATCTAGGTGCTAGATGTGCTCGTTACTGCTGTTTATAGTGACTTAGAGATTACTGAGACTGTAACTCAACACATGTTGGATTATGAGGGGCAGGGGTAGGAGAGGAGTCACATAGGGCCTTGAAGTTTTCCACTTGAGTGTTGGTAGAAATAAAGAAGTCTGGTTGGAGCAAGGATAATTTTTGACTCTGATCTGCTGAATTTGGGCTGACAATGGTTTGTGAAAGTGGAAGTATCTTATTCCCGTTTGAAAATATAAGAAGGGGCTTAGAGAGGAAATGTTGAGATCCGATATCTGGGGTTCTTGGACATAGCAGATGCCTGGTATTTACTTTTCTTTAATAAGGAAATGCAATTGTCTTATAGCATGATACTAACAAGGGCAAGATCATGAGCTTGGTATGGGAAGCCCTGGCTTTGCAGTTGTGATCTTGATGTGCACTGCCATGGATGTTATGGTTAAGTGCTCTTAGCTCAGATACTGTGGAACACACACTTCCAGAGCCTTGTCTTTTTTATCTGGAAAATTAGAGTGGTATTAGAGTGGTACCTGCATCATGGGAAGATTGTTGGAGGCTTATGTGATCTAATCCGTGTGAAGTGCCTGCCTAACAGAGTCAAGCACTGTGTATGTGCTTGGCAACCGTGCATCAGCTTGCTTCCTTCTCTGGTCAAAGTGCTGGGTGTCAGTCAGTATAATGGGGCTGAGACCCTTTTTCCTAACCATCCCCTGCTGTCCTGCAGAGATACTGTTCACAAGGGGACTCGGTAAGAGAGGAAGTTGGGATTG
>NW_007255261.1:0-440 GCF_000164805.1 Carlito syrichta | reverse complement strand
ATTTTTATTGTAGAGATGAGATCTCACCAGGTTGCTCGGGCTGGTATCGAACCCTTGGGCTCAGGCAATCCTTTTAGCTCAGCCTCCCAAAGTTGCTGGGATTATAGGCTTCAGCCTCCGCGTCCAGCAATTTTGTCATTTTTGATGACTGCATAATATGGTAGCATGTGAGTGTACTGTAATGTTTTTAACCATTCTCATTTTTATGAGCATTTCGTTGGACGGTTGAGCATCTTTTCATATGCTTGGTATTCAAAGGGGGCTGTGCCTGGCCCCTTTGAACACTTATACCGCACCAGAAGCCAGGGCTATGCTCTTGAGCTTCCCAGCCTGCAGAACTTTGAATTAAATAAACCTCTTTTCCTAACAAATGACACCTTTTTGAAGATATGGACCTCTTTTGGGACTATCTGGCCTAAAGAAAGTCAAAAGTAGGGGTT
>NW_007255260.1:7408-10690 GCF_000164805.1 Carlito syrichta | reverse complement strand
GACAAAGCTAGCTGGCTTAACTACTTATCCAGCTACCTAGTCAGCTGACTTAACTAGCTTCGTACATCTCTAGCCAACTGGATAGACAACTGACTTAACTAGCTGCCATAATTAGCTAGCCAACTGGCTAGCCAACTGACTGAAGTAAGTCACTACCTAACTAGCGAGTGGGCTAGCCAGCTGACATAACTAGCTGTCTTAACTAGCTGGCCTGCTATCTAGCCAGTTGAATTAACTTTCTTGCTGCATAGCTAGCCCACTGGCTATCCAACTGAATTACCTAGGTGACTTATCTATCTAGCCAGGTGCCTAGATCACTGACTTAACAAGCAAGGTGCCTAGCTAGCACGCTGGCTAGTCAGCAGCCTTAATTAGGTGACTTACCTAGCTAGCCACCTGGCTAGACAGCTGATATAACTAGCTAGCTAACTAGCTAGCAAGCTGGCTAGACAGCTGACTTAATTGCCTAGCTACCTAGCTAGCCAGCAGGCTAGCCAGCTGACTTAAATTGCAGACTTAATGAAGTAGCCACGTTGCAAGCCTGCAGACTTAACTAGCTAGCTACCTAGCTAGACAGCTGAATATCCAGCTGAATAGCCAGCTGACTTAGCTTGCTATATACCTACATAGCCTGCTGGCTTGCCAGCTGAAATAACTACCGAAATACTTAGGTGAATTGCTGGCCAGCAAGCTGACTTAACTAGATGACTTAACTAGTTAGCTAACTGGAAGTCAACTGACTTAACTAGCTAGATATCATGCTAGGCATCTGGCTAGCCAGCTGACTTAAGTAACTGATTTAACTAGCTAGACAGCTGACTTAACTAGCTGAATTAACTAGCTTGCTACTTAGCTAGCAGGCTGACTTATCTGGCTGTTTTACTAGCTCGCTACCTAGTTAGCTATCATATAACTAGCTGACTTAACTAGCTGACGTAACTAGATGACATATCTAACTGACTAAACTAGCTAGCTACCTATCTAGCCAGCTGACTTAACTAGCTGAAATAGCTAGCGAACAAGCTGACTACCCATCTAACATAACTAGCTATTTAACTAGCTAGCCAGATGACTTAACTAGCTAGCCAATTGCCTGGCCAGCTGAATTAACTAGCTGAATTAAACAGCTATCATGCTGGCTAGCCAGCTGACTTAACTAGTTGACTTAAATAGCTGGCCTGCTTGCAAGTAGGCTGAATCAACTAGCTTGCTATATAGCAAGCCAGCTGGCTAGCCAGCTGACTTAACTAGGTGACTTAACTAGATAGCCAGCATGCTAGGCAGCTGACTAAAATATCTAACTACCTAGCTATCCAGCTGTCTAGACAGCTGAATTAACAATGTGACTTAACTGGCTAGCCAGCTGGTTAGCAGACTGACCAAACTGCCTAGTTACCTAGCTATCCAGCTGGATAGCCTGCTGACTTAACTAGCTAGCTACCTACGTAACCCACAGTCTTGCAAGTTGACTTAACTACATAGATAACTAGCGAATCAGCTGGCTAGTTGAGCTGACTTAACTAGGTTACTTCAGAGCTAGCTATATGACTGGCTAGCCAGCTGAGTTAACTAGCTGACTTCACTAAGTAGCGACCTGGCTACCGAGCTGACTTAACTAGCTAGCTACCTGGCTAGAGAGCTGGATAGCCAGCTGACTTAACTAGCTGACATAACTAGACGCCTGGTGACTAGCCAGCTGACTTAACTTGCTACCTACATACATAGACGGCTGGCTTGCCAGCTGACTTAACTACCAGAATACCTATATAACATACTGGCCTGTGAGCAGACTTAATTAGGTGACTTAATTAACTGGCTAGCCAGTTGACTTAAGTAAATGACAGTTTGCTAGCCAACTGACTTATCTAGCTGTTTTAACTATCTCACTACCTAGCTGGCTATCTTATACTAGGTGATTTAAATAGCTGACTTAACTAGCTAGCTACTTGACATACCTAACTGACTTAACTAGCTGGCTACCTATCTAGACAGCTGACTTAACTAGCTGAAATCACTAGCGAGACAGCTGGCTACCCATGAGATATAGCTAGCTATTTAACTAGCTAGGCAGCTGACTTAACTAGCTGGCTTAAATAACTGGCCAGCTGACTGTCCAGCTGTATTAACTAGCTGACATAACCAGCAATCCAGTTGGCTAGACAGCTGACTTAACTAGCTGGCTACCTAGCTAACCAGCTGGGAAGCCAGCTGAATTAACTAGCTTGCTATCTAGCTAGTCGGCTGGCTAGCCAGCTGACTTAACTAGTACTTAGCCAGCTAGCCAGCTGTTTAACTAGCTGACTCAACTAGTTGATTTATCTAGTTAGACAGCTGGCTAACCAGCTGACTTAATTAGTTCTCTACTTAGCTAACTAGCTGGCTAGCCAGCTGATTTAACTAACTGACTTAATTGGTTTGCCAGTTGTCTAGGCAACTGACATAACTAGGTCGCTACCTAGCTAGCCAGCTGTCTATCCAGTTGAGTTAACTAGCTGACTTAAATAGCCTGCCTGCTTGCTAATCAGTTGAATTAACTAGCTTGCTATATAGCTAGCCAACTGGCTAGCCAGCTGACTTAACTAGGTGACTTAACTAGCTTGCCAGCATGCTAGACAGCTGACTTAACTATCTACCTACCTAGCTAGTCAGCTGTCTATCTCGCATACTTAAATATGTGACTTAAATGTCTAGCCAGCTGGTTAACAGGCTGACCTAACTGCATAGCTAACTAGCTAGCCAGAAGTATAGCCAGCTGACTTATCTAGTTAACTAGTTACATAACCCGCTGGCTTACCAGCTGACTTAACTACCAATCAAACTAGCTAATAAGCTGGCTATTGAGCTGGCTTAACTAGGTTACTTATCAAGCTAGCTAATTGGCAAGCCCGCTGATTTAACTTGCTAGCTACCTAGCCAAGCAGTTAGGTAACCAGCTGACTTAACTAGCTAGCAAGCTGACTTAACTAGCTGACTTAACCAGCTAGCTACCAAACTAACCAGTTGGCTTAACTAGTAGCTACCTAGCTGGCTATCTAGCTAGCCAGCTTACTTAACTAGCTGACTTAACAACCTAACTAGCTGACATAACTAGCTGACATATATAGCTAGCTTCCTAGCTAGCCAGATGAATTAACTAGCAGAAACAATAGGCTAGCCAGTTGGCTATCCATCGGACTTAACTAGCTTTTTAACTAGCTAAATAACTGGACAGCCAACTGACTTAATGAGCTGAATTAACTAGCCAGTCAGCTGGTGGCCAGCTGACTTAACTAGCTGTCTTAT
>NW_007255260.1:4970-6103 GCF_000164805.1 Carlito syrichta | reverse complement strand
TTGTTAGCTGGTTTAACACATAGTCTGACTAATTAGCTGACATTTTTCTTGGTTTAACATGTTGTCCCACTAGTGGCCCACTAGTTAGCTGGGTTAACTAGTTGATTGGCGAGTTTTCCCACTAGTTAGCTCGGTTAACTTGTTGGCTGGCAGGTGTGCTGACCTAACTAGTTGGTCAACTTGTTGGCAGACTAGTGAGCTGGCCTATCTAGTCAGCCGACTTGTTATGTAAGCTAACATGTCACCTGACAAGTTGGCTGAATAGTAGGCCGATTGGCTAACTGACTTAACTAGTTGGCCGGCTAGTCTGATGACTGGTTATCTGACTTATCTAGTCAGCAGGCTAGTGAGCCTACAGGTGAGCTGACTTAGCTAGTTTTCCAGCCAGTGAGTCGACTGGTCAGCTGATTTAACTAGTAGGATGGCGAGTGAGCTGACTGGTCACCTGACTTAACTAGTCTGCTGGCAAGTTAGCTGATTGGTCAGCCGACTTTAGTTGGCTGGCCAGTGCACCATCAGGTCAAAAGACTTAACTATTCTGCTGGCGAATGAGCCGACCAGTGAGCTGATTTAACTAGTAGGACAGCGAGTGAGCTGACAGGTGAGCTGCCTTAACTAGTCAGCTGGTAAGCGAGCAGACTGGTGATCTGAATTAAGTAGTCAGCTGGTGAGCAAACCAACTAGCTAGCTGACCTGTTGGCCTGTGAGCGAATCAACAAGTTTGTTTACCTGCTGATTGTTGAGCGAGCTGAGTAGTTTGCTGACTGGTTGGCAGGCGAGTGAGTCGACTAGTTAACTGACCTGATGGAAAGTGAGCAAGTCCACTTCTTAGCTGACCAACTACCTGAGTTCCTAGCTGATGAGTTATCTAATTAACTAGCTGATATGCTAGCTGATATAACTAGCTAGCTGACTAGCTAACTGGCTATCTAGCTGACACAAAAAGCTAGCATACAAGCTATCAAGCTGTCTAGATAGCTGACTTAACTAGCTAGCTAACTAGATAGTAGGCTAGTAGACTTAACTATCTTGCTGAATAACTAGCTAAATAGCTAGCTGGCTTAACTAACTAACAGACTAGCAAACTGACTAGCCAGCTAAATTAACTAGCTAGCTGAATAGTTAGCTGACTT
>NW_007255260.1:2217-4399 GCF_000164805.1 Carlito syrichta | reverse complement strand
GACTCAAAGAAGTAGCCAGCTGTCTAGTTAGCAGACCTAATCAGCTAGCTACCTAGCTAGACAGCTAGCCAGCTATCTAGCTGAGTTAAATAACTAGCTACCTAGCTAGTCAGCTGTCTAGCCAGCTGACTTAACTAGGTGACTTAACTACATAGCCAGCTGGCTAGCAGGCTGGCTTAACTGACTAACTACCTAGCTAACCAGCTGGATAGCCTGCTGACTTAACTATCTAGCTACACATGTTGCTAGCTAGTGGGCTTGCCACCTCGCTAGCCAGATGGCTTAAATAGCCAGCCGACTGTCTGGACAGTTGGATAGCCAGCCGGTTTAACTAGCCAACAACCCTGCTGATCAGATGGCTAGCCAGCCAGCTTAACTAGCTTGCCAAATGCTGACCATCCTGCTATCCAGCCAGTTTAACTTGCCACCCACCTAGTTGGCCAGGTGGCTATCCAGCCGAATTAACTAGCTGACTTTAATAGATAGTCATCTGACTAGTCAGTTGGCTTAATTAGCTAGCCACCTATATAGAGAGCCAGCTAACCAACTCTCTTACCCGCTGACTTAACTGTCTAGCAAGCTGGCTAGCCAGCTGACTTACTTAGCTAGCTACCTACCTAGCCAGGTGGCTAGCCAGCTTACTTAACTAGCTGACTTAACCAGCTAGCCAGCTAGCTAGCCAACTGAATTAACTAGCCAGCTACCTGGCTAACCAGTTGGGTAGCCACTTGCATTAACTAGGTGAATTAACAAGCTAGCCATCAGGTTAGCCAGATGACTCAACTAGCTGACTTAACTAGCTAGCCAGAGCTAGCCAGCTGACTTAACTAGCTGAAATTACTAGCTTGCCAGGCGTGTAGTCATCTGATTAACTAGCTTTTTACCTAGGCAGCGAGCTGGCTAGTCAACTGTCTTAATGAGGTGACTGAACTAGCTAGCCAGGTGGTTATCCAGCAGAATTAGCTAGTTGATTAATGAACTAGGCAGCTGGCCAACCAGGTGACTAATCTAGCTGCCTTAACTAGTCATCCAGCTGGCTATCCAGCTTTCTTAAATAGCTCTCTACCTCTCGAGGCACCTGGGTAGCCAGCTAAATTAACTAGCTGACTTAATTAGATAGCCACCTGGCTAGTCAACAGACAACTAGGTA
Source organism: Carlito syrichta (assembly GCF_000164805.1). Classification (NCBI taxonomy): domain Eukaryota; kingdom Metazoa; phylum Chordata; class Mammalia; order Primates; family Tarsiidae; genus Carlito; species Carlito syrichta. The sequence goes on along the minus strand of NW_007255260.1, from coordinate 3,249 downwards.
ACTACCTAGCTAACAAGCTGGCTAGTCAGCTTACGTCAATAGATGTATTAACTTGTTGACCTGCTTTCTAGCCAGTTGAATTAACTAGCTTGCTACATAACTAGACAACTGGCTATCCAGTTGAGTTAACTAGGTGACTAACATAGCTTGTCAGTTGTCTAGTCAACTGACTTAACTAGCAAGCTACATAGCTAGTCATCTGGGTAGTCTGCTGACTTATCTAGGTGACATAACTAGCTAGCCAGCTGGCTAGACAGCTGACATAACTAGCTACATACCTAGCTAGCCAGCAGGGTAGCCAGATGAATTAATTGCCTAGATACATAGCTAGGCAGCAGACTAGCCAGCTGACTTAACTAGCTGACTTAACTATTTAGCCAGCTGTCTTGACTAGCGAACTTAACTAGCTAGCTACCTAAATAGCCACCTGACTTTACTAATTGAAATAATTAGATAGCTAATTGCAAGATATCTAGCTAGCTAGCCGACTTAACTAGCTGATTTAACTAGCTAGCTAGCTGACATAACCAGCTGACTTAACTAGCTAGCTACCTAGCTAATCAGCTGACTTAACTAGCTGAAATAACTTGCTAGCCAACTGTCAAGGTATCTGACTTGACTAGCTTTTCAACTAACTAGCGAACTGGCTACCCAACTGACTTAATGAGGTGATTTAACTGGCTAGCCAGCTGGTTAGACATCTGATTTAACTAGTTGATTAACGAGCTAGGCAGCTGGCCAACCAGGTGATTAAACCAACTGATTTAAATAGCTATCAGCTGGCTAGTCTGATGACTTAACTAGCTCTCTACTTTTCTAGCCATCAGGATAGCCAGCTGACTTAACGAGCTGACATAATTAGCTAGTCAGCTGGCTAGCCAACTGACATACAAGGTCACTACCTAGTCAGCCAGGTGGCTAGCCAGCAGATTTATCTAGCTGTTGTAAATAGCTGGCCTGCTTCATAGCCAGTTTAATTAACTAGCTTGCTACCATAGCTAGCCAGCTGGCTATCCAGCTGAATTAACCTGC
>NW_007255260.1:0-1135 GCF_000164805.1 Carlito syrichta | reverse complement strand
AGCTGTCTTTACTACCTATGTACTTAGCTAACCTGCTGGCAAGTGATCTGAATTAACTAGATGACTTAACTAGCTACCCAGTTGGCTAGCCAGCTGACTTAAAGCTAGCTATCATGCTTGGCAACTGGCTACCCAGCTGACTTAACTAACTGATTTAACCAGATAGCCAGCTGATTTAACTAGCTGACTTAACTAGCTAGCTACCTAGCTGGCCAGCTGACTTAAGAAGCTTGTTTCACTAGATAGCTACCTAACTTGGTATTCTTTAGCTAGCTGTCTAGCTTGCCATCTTAACTAGCTAGCTAACTGGCTAGGTGACTTAACTATCTAAACGAATTGCTTGCTGGCTAGCTAGCTGACTTAATTAGTTAGCTGACTAGAAAGCTGACTAGCTAGCTGACAACTAACTAGCTGCATAGTTAGATGACATGCTAGTTGAATTAACTAGGTAGCTGGCTATCTACCTCACTTAACGAGCTAATGAGCTAGTAGGCTGGCTAGTTGGCTAGCCACCTGACATAACTAGCTAGCTACCTGGTTGAATAGAAGGGTAGCCAGCTGGCTTAACTACCTAGATACCTGTCTGGTTTGCTGGCTAGGCTGATAACTAGCTAGCTAGTGGGCTGGCAATTTGCTAGCCAGCCAGCTTAAATAGACAGCCGGCTGATTAGACAGTGGATAGCCAGATGGCTTAACTAGCCAGCCACCCACCTGGTCAGCCAGATAGCCAGCTGAATTAACTATCTGGCTACTGACCTGACCAACCTGGTAACCAGCCAGCTTAACTTTCCAACGACCTAGATAGCCAACAGGTTAACCAGTTGACTTAACTAGCTGACTTAACTAGATAGCCATCTGGCTAGACAGCTACCTTAAATAGAAAGCTACCTAACTAGTCAGCTGGCTAGTCAGTTGACTTAACTATGTGACTTAACTAGCTAGCCAGCTGGCTAGACAGCTGACCTAACTACCTAGCTACCAAGCTGGCTAGTCAGCTGTCTTAACTAGCTCTCTAACTTTCTAGCCACCTGGGTAGCAAGCTGACTTAGCTAGCTGACTTAATTAGTTAGCCAGTTTACTAGACAACTGACTTAACTATGTCACTACCTAGCTATAGAACTGACTAGCCAGCCGA
>NW_007255259.1:240578-257864 GCF_000164805.1 Carlito syrichta | reverse complement strand
GTTGCTTTTGTTTCACTTCTGCAATATCCTGTTCTCCCTTATGAGGGTCTTCTGGCTTTGTTCACTTTTGAGGTTGGAGTGTGGGCTGTGGACTGTACTTTTTGCAGTTTTGGGGTTTAATTGAGGGGGAAGCTGTGGTTCAGAATGTACATGCTGATTCTAGCATCCATGAACAGGTGTATGAGCACACTGGAACCTAATTCCCTCTGCCTTACAATCTGTCCATGCAGCAGTATATAGGCTTGGTCCCTAGATTAAAAAGGGGGTATAAAAGAGGAAAATAACGGAGGAAGGGTGGGTCAATATGAAGTTAGAAGAGAGAAGAGTGAGAGGGAAAACAGACATACATACCAACTATCAGGTGAGAAAGAGACACAAGGCCAGAGAGAAGTGAAAAAAGACATGTAAGAAAGATTCCCTAAAGAATACTGATAGCTACACAGAGACAGACCAATAAAATCATGAAACAGTGTAAGTCAGAAGGCAAACAACAAAAGTGATCAAAATAAACAGTCAAAATGATAAAATCATAAGTCAGAATAAGAGATCAGACTAAAGTCCATTGAGCTCTGATCTCCGGCCTCTCCCCTTTGTTTTTCGTTGCAGGCAGCTAGACTTATTCGCAGTTTGGGTTTTTTTTTTTTTTCAGCCTGTTGCCTGGGAATTGCTTTAGTCTGATTCAGCGTAGGGGTGGAGCTTTGTCTCCTGTTTTGCTACGTTACCTTAGGAACCAGGGTGGGAGTTGTTGATAGGTGGGCGGGGCAATGGAAAGCTCTGCCTGGAGAATGACGGAGGCAGGTTCACTTTCACAGATCCATTTCTCTCCGCTTGTCTGGGTCCCCAAGCTTGGCGTCATGCACTGACTGCCTCAGCCAGGGTTGGCCCAGAGCTCCAGAGCTCCAAAGCTCCAAAGGGCAGGTGGTGAATGGTGAGAGTGGCCCTGGGCCCCCCACAGGGTACTTCGGCCAGGAATAGGATGGTGTCCTTGAGGGGCGGGTGCCCAGAACCCCCCTGAGTGACTGGCGACTTGGTGCTGGGTGCTGGGCGAGAGACAATGTAGCCAGGGAGGGAGCTGAGACCCGAGACCCGAGACTCCCATGCAGGCAGGTGTCTTGTATGGTGAAACAGCAGCAGCAGGGGGCCACAATATCCGACCCTGCGTAGGACCAAAGGTCCCCGGGACTCAGACCTGCGCGGCTGGTGGTGGGTGGGGGGATGGGGGAAGAAAAGTAGGAATCTTTATGGGAACTCATGTTCAGAGAATCTCGCAAGTCCACCTATGCTGTCGCCATCTTACCGGAACCTCCGATGCCTCTCTTTAAAGTGAAGTTCCAGTGAGCAGGACAGTGGCAGATTTTAAAACATTTTTTTTTCTATAAGGAGAGGATACTTTAAAAATGCATTTTAAGTTAATATCTATTAGTATGCAATTTTGTTACAATAAATTATATAAATGAGTCACCTTTAAAAACTTTTCTTACCAAACAATTGAATTTTGGGGGAAAAATGTCTAATTTGTTTTAAAATCTTCAGCTGGAGACCTCTAGACTATTGGAAACGTTCTGGTAATGTTAAATTTTTAGAAAACATTTCAATTTTGTTGTAATAATAACTTAATGGCAGAGGAGAAAAGAAAAGTACTAGCCAAGTTCAACAAATACTAGCATAATTGATAGGTGAAAATGTATTTTCTTTCTTTCTTTGCTTGTTGTTAATAAATGCAAGCATACATATTCTTCTTTTATCTAAATCTACTCACCTCTCAAAACAACATTGGTCTGCCCTGGACAGACATTGAAGTCAAGGATCAAAATAACGTATACCTAGGTGCCAACTTTCAGATGACTCAACTGCAAAATGTAAATCAATCAAACATGATATGATTGAGTACACTAAAATGTACTCACTCACTAAAATGTGTACTCAAGCATATCGTTTATTTAAAAATGCAATTGACATGTTACTTATTTTAGTGAGGAAAAATTATTGCTATTATTGATAATTAAAAGAACAATTGAAAAATTTATTATGTGTTTCATCTTTATAAAACACATGCAATGTGAACATTCATACAATAGTACATATTTATGTATATAATAAAATATTTAGACATTGCCAATATTTATTTTATTCATCCTTTAGGTAACTGCATTACTAAATAAGTTCTATATGTTTCTAAAACCTATATATACATTCATATATGTGTGTTTGTATTCATATATACATATATGAGTACAATCAAAATGAAATTGTACTGAAGTTAAATCTTATACTTTTCACAGTCAAAATAATTATTTGATGGAGATAAGTGGCTGAATTAATAGTGTGTTTGAAGTTTCATTTTATGATTTCAAATGATATGCATCATCAAATAATACTTTTTTACAGAACTTAAAACTTTATTTCCTTTGATGTCTAGAACTCTTTCTGCCTCTGTCTCTCTTTGTCTCTCTTCTCTCTTTTCTCTTCATTACACCACAGTTATGTTTTTACAGATTCAAAACTCTTACCACATAAACAACAATTTAAAAAACAAAGAAGATGGTTACAGGAGTGAGCTAACACAGCTGTTTGTGCTGGTGGTAATGCAAACTAGTGCAACCTCTTTGGAAAATAGTGTGGCGATTTTTAAAAGAACTAGAAATTGAAATTCCATATGACCCAACAGTCCCCCTATTGGGAATATACTCGGAGGAACTCATATAATTCTACAGAAATGATACCTGCAAATGCATATTTTCTGCAGCACTATTCACAATAGCAAAAACATGAAACAAACTGTTATGCCCATGAAAACTGGACTGGATTTTTAAAAATGTGGTACATATATACAATGGAATATTATACAGACATAAAGAAGGACAAATATTTGGACTTCACAGCAACTTGAATGGATTTAAGAGTCAATCATACTCAGTGACCTATCATAGAAACAAGAGAACTGAGTACCATATGTTCTCACTCATAAATGGACCTTGAACAATTATCACAATCCTATAAGAAAGGGATTGGCAGTAGTGGGACACTGCCAGGGAAGGGAGGGCACACCTCATCAACAAGGGTACCTACATAATGAACATTTTTATACCTAACCCTGAATCGTACCCCACATCTTTAGAAATGAAAGTATTTTTAAAAAATCAAATCAGTTGATTAAAAAAAGAAAACAGCTATTTGTTTCGGTGCTTTGTTTATAATTTCTCCTCCTCCTCATTATTATTATTGTTGTTGTTGTTATTATTATTATTATTATCTCAGATCAGTGCTACTTCTTTTTTTAAAAATCTCCTTAGTTACCAGGCTTGGTGGCTCAGCCTGTAATCCCACGCCTTTGGGAGGCTGAAGTGAGTGGATTGCCTGAGCCCGCGGGTTTGAGACTCGCCTGGGCAGCGAGACCTCATCTCTATAATAAAATAAAAAAATCAGCCGGGAGTGGTAGCGCATGTCTGTAATTCCGGCTACTTGGAAGGCTGAGGCGGAAGGATCGCCGGAGCACAGCAGGTCGAGGCTGCGGTGGCCAGGAGCAGCCACTGCACTCCAGTCTGGGCAACAGAGTGAGACGCCAACTCAAAAAAAAAAAAAAAATCTCCTTAGTCCTCTATTTTTTTTTTCCTGCAAATGGAACATGGTATGGAAGTTCAAAGAAATCATTCATCCAAAGTGTTGATTACATGATTCAAAGTGTTGCCTGGCACATAGGACATGCACTTTCACCTTATTATTTTTTTTATCAGTTTAATGATATGAAGAATATTTTTTGTGTCATGCATCACAGATTTTTTAAATTAATTAAAGAGATTCATCTCTGTGTGTGCATACATGTATTGCGATGGTGAAAAATCCTTGTCTTGAATTCTTTGTTTTTTTGAGTTGGAGTCTCACTCAGTTGCCCAGACTGGAATGCAGTGGCTGCTCCCGGCCACCATAGCCTCGCCTGCTGGCCTCCAGCAATCCTTCCGCCTCAGCCTTCCGAGTAGCCTGAATTATGGGCATGCACTACCAGGCCCGGCTGATTTTTTGATTTATTGTAGAGATGACGTCTCGCTGCCCAGGCGGGTCTCGAACCCTCAGGCTTAGGCAATCCACTCACCTCAGCCACCCAAAGGCGTGGGATTACAGACTGAGCCACTGAGCCTGACTTCTTGAATTCTTACTACAAACTAATGAGTTTGTGATTATTATCTCCAATTTACAGGTGTGAAAAGTGAGACTCAGAGAGAAAAATGTATTCCTGCAGCTCAACTAAGGCCCCAGGCTCAACTAATTTGGAATAATGAGGATTTGAGCTCAAGTCTTCAGCCTAGAGCCTGGTTCCTATTACCCCACATACCCTCCCATAATGTTGTCTCCAGAGAAGGATAAGGAAAAACCAAATCCACTTGAAGCTATGGAGCCTGGTCTCACATTCTTGGCAAAACTTTATCAACTGTATGTAGAAGGACGTTTGTGTAGGTGACCAGTTGTTTTTTTTTTTTTTTTTTTGACTCAGGGTCTCATTCTGTTGCCGAGGCTGGAGGGCAGTGGCATACTCACGGCCACCCCAGCGTTGACCTGTTGGGATCTGACGATTCTTCCACCTCAGCCTTCCAAGGAGCCAGAACTACAGGCGTGTGCTACCACGCCTGACTAATTTTTTTTATTTATTGTAGAGACAAGGTCTCGCCAGGTTGCCTGGGCTGGTCTCGAACCCGTGGGCTCAGGCAATTCACTCATCTCGGCCTCCCAATTACTGGGATTACAGACTGAGCCACCGAACCGCCCAGGTGACCATTTTTCCTGAAATTTTGTTTCTATGGCATAAATCAAGGGAATATCCATCAGAGTTGGTGGAGTATGTGAATCAGATTATTTAGTTTTTAAAGAAAATTGATTTACACATTTTACATAGATTTTAGAGGTGAGGAAGTACTCTAAGTGCAAGTAAACACCCAGCAATCATTAAGTAATAAGTAAATAAATGATTCATGAACAAGTTACTGTTTTTCACTTGATTTTCTTTCTTTTTTTAACAGCTCTTCTTTTAAAAAAAATTTTAGTTTCAAGGGGTACATGTGCAGGTTTTCTTATGGACTTTAGCTTTATTTGAGCAGGATTTAATTTAAACATAACCTTATCATGTCAATGTAGAAATAATCCAAAATGATGAAATTTGAAGGTAAAATTAAAACAGGCCTACGACATGGTTTACTAATTCAGTATTTTGAGATATATCTTATAGGTGTTTTAACCAATTTTTAAAAAAATCTTGAGAACATATTTTATGTGATTTTCTTATTATTTTTCACTTGAACTGTAATATGATGATCCTTTATTTAATTTGGACTATTGGATCCAACACAATGACTATCTTCAATGGTCAATAGTCGACATGTGCTCACTCTTCGCTCTTGTAAATAATGCTATTTTAAACATTATTGTGCTTAAAATTCTGCTTAGTTGTATTTCAAATTTTTTTGTAGAGAACAGTAAGAAAAAAAAATTGCAGCTGGTAAGGACTCACATCTTCTTGGATGCTTTTAACACACATTAACAAGTTGATTTCTGTGTATGTACTGCTATCTTCCCTAGATGTTTTAAGTTTTTCTAGCTTTAGTAGGAATTCTGATACTTCTTCATTGATTTGGTTTGATTTGATTTCAGATTAGAACCAAGCACAACTAGCATCAGCCTTTATTTAGAGAATCTTGTTTCAAAGAAACACATCAGAGCAGACACTGGTCTCATCCCAGGGAAAGACAGGGAAAAACCAAACCAGTAACACAAGCAGCACTGAAGAGTACATGGCAACCTCTTCATCACAACCCATCTGGCAATCACAATATACACCACTGCCAAACCTCATCCCTTGACATAAAAGTTAACAAAAGAAAAACAAAAGCAAGAAACACATTTTTTATAGCTGTGTCAGTTCCTGAGAAACTCATATTCCTCATTTTGTTTCTCCTAAATAAGTTTTCCTTATTTTCTCAATTGCTTTTCTATAATCAATGTTGCTGACTTTTCTCATCACTTGAGCTTGCTTTGGATTTGACTTGCTTTGGATTTGACTTGCCATTTGACTCGTCTTTCCTTCTAAGGTAGATGTGTGCTTATTGATTTGAAATATGTCTTGCTTGTAATGGAAGAATTTTAAGGTTATAAATGTTCCTGTGTACACCACTTTAGCTGTGTGCCATAAATTTTTCTATGTATAGTTCTTCTTTTTTTTAACTTTATCATTCAACTCAAAATAATTTCCAATTTCATTTCAGATTGTCTCTTTGACCCCTGGGATATAAAGTGTGAATTATTGAATTTCCAAGTATTTAGAGATTTTATAGTTTATAGACTGCTGTAATAGACTTCAAATTTAATTCCATTGTAGTCAGAGACTATACCCTGCTTGATTTCAATTTTAAAAATTGCTGAGATTTACTTAATAATCTAGAATATGGTCTGTCTTGATCTCTGATTCAATGTACTTTAACAGAACCTATCTTCTACTGTTGTGAGTGCAGTATTGTAAGTTTTCTATGAATATCAACTAAGTCAAGTTGGTTGACTGTTTTCTGGGTCTTCTAGTTCTTATTGATTTTCTCTCTACACAATCCTTCAATTACTAATGAGGGAGTATAGAAGTTTACAATTATAATTGTGGAGTTTTCTATTTCTTTTAGTTCTGTCCATTTTTCTTTTATTCTTTTGAATCTCTGAGATTGAATTATCATATATTTGTATGATATAATATCTTTATGAATTTGTTCCTTTATAATTATAAAATGTCTTTCTTTAATTCCTGTCAATAATTTTTTTTTCATCTTGTTGCTTTATTCAGTTTGCTCCAAGGGCAAAATCAATAGTAATAGGGATCACAACCATTATTTTGATTGGCTTCACAAGCCTGATCAGTAGACCTGAAAAAGAGAAAATGTTACTCACGTTAAAAGAAAGCACTCCTGGAGTTCACTGACATGATAGCAAGTGGAAAGAATATAAATGCAACAGGTGTTAACATTTAGAACAGTCCTTGTAACCTGCTCACTTTTAGACAATTCTGGAACCTTGTTGTGAAACCTTTGAAATCTACTTTGTTTGAGATGAATATAGCCACTGCAACTTTCTTTTGCTTAGTGTATTCATGTTTTATATTTTTCACCAATTTTTATACTATATGTATTTAAACTTAAATTGGCTTTTTTTCATAGAAATCTATGCCTTTTATTTGTCTGTTTAAATCATTTACATTTAACATGCATATTAACTTGGCTGTATTTTGTAACTACCTTTAAAAACAAAGAATAAATGAATTTCCAGGAAAATAAGAATTCTCCAAAATAATCCCAATGGAGATAGAATATGAAAATTTCAAAACTCGACAATTATCAAAGAAGACAAATAATGAATACAGAGTTAGCCATGAGAGAAGTCATGCCTGTGAGTTAAACTTCCATTTTATCATTGGCTTTAAAATAAATACAGAGAACTTTCTGACACAGGAACCTTAAATTTCAGTTCAAGTTCTTTACATTGGTCTAGAATATACCATACAAATTTATAGTCTCTAAATCTATCATCAAGTCCACACAGTTTTAAAGATTTTGTTTTTTTAGTATTTGGTTATTATTTATTCGTTGTGTATTTTTTTAACATCTAAGAAAGACTAATACATTGATCACTTCATGCATCAATTTTATCCACCAGAACAATATTTTGTTCCTTTTTAAATGTGGGCTGAACTTTTGTTTAGCTCAGCCCACATTTAGTATGTTTAGTGTTTAGTGGGTCAGGATGTCATTGTGCCAGTCTTTCAATTGCTAAGTCGATATTCTGTATTTGAGATTTATGGCAGTCAGACTCTCTTTTCTGGCTAACATGGAAAGAGGTGGGATGACTTAATGGTCTCAAAAAAAATAAGAATTCTGAGTGTATTGTGCTGAAGACTGTGAATCCTTCAGTACATAGGCACGTGTAACATGTGTACAATTTTCAGTTTCCTTAACAATTGACTGAAATTTTCAGTTTGAGACCACAAAGGTATATCAAAAACATTGGTTCTGGGCCTGGTTCCAGAATAATAAGCCATAAGACATTTGAGTGTTGTTTATGATTCATATTGAAGTGGTTCTTCCTCATCTTCTCAACCTAAAAAAATGAAAAAAAACAAAATAAATCTATCTCAAACTTCAAAGTGTTTCTAATGACCTCAGTGGATATGATGGAATGCTCAAAAATATGATTTGAGGGGGCGGGAGGGAGAAAAAAACATGACATAATAAATATTGTATGTAAGATCCTCTTTATTACAAACTAACAAAAGTGGGGTTCAAAATTAAATAAGGTGTAAAAAATTGCTAATTATACAATATGACAGTATCTATTTGATCAAAGCATTTTAGATTCAGAAACTGTCAAGAGACAAGAAATAAAATCAGACTAAAATATGTTTTGATGAAATACAACTAAAACTATGTGAGAGAAAATTTTAAGATAAAAAGAAGTTTTCAGTGGTATAAAGAAAGGTTTTTGATACCAATGTTAAGTTCACATTTTAAACAGCCAGCATTGGTTGACAAAATGATCATTTTTTAGTTAATTATATATTTAGCAATAAAGTTAGGGTATTAGAAATTCTTATGTTTATATAATATAAAATTCAAATTATGAAGCAAAATAATCAAAGATCAAAATGAAATAGAAATAGAATAAACCTGAGAGACATTCGCATGACTCAGCTCTGTCAGTCCTTGATAAAGATTGTGTTCAATAGTATAAAAGGTATATATCTAGAAAGTTAGAAAAAAAATGAATTCAAGGGCATCATAAGAGAGGAAATACAGATAAAGGTCTCCTTTGGAGTCTGACTGCCTGAGTTCAATCTGCCTCCTTCCTGCAACCTTCATCAAGATACCTAAAGACGTTATGCCTCAGTTTCCTCAGCTACAAAATGAGATTTTTAATAGGATCAAATATTATAATTTTGTAAAGTACTTGGAACAGCTTATGGTCTAGAGTAAGTTCTCACAAGGTTTTGTAGAAAAAATAAATGCATGGATAAGTGAAATGCTATGAAAATCGGTGTATGATAGAACTAGCATATACAACTAAGAGCTGTTTATAGATTCCCCCATCTAATTTTTAAGTGGGAGATAAAATGAAGGCTCAATTCTGCAAAATAAGAAGTGCTAATGGGTAAACTAAACAGAGAAGTAAAAGTAGACAATAGTGCTTAAATTTTATAGCTACTTTTTAAAACACAGTATGGTTTTCCATAATAATCCCAAGTGAGATTGACTATGAAAATATCAAAACTCAACATAGCAATCATAGAAGCGAGATAATGTCTTCTAGGCATGTTAAAACATCATCCTTACTTTAACAATAATAAATGTATAAATGAAGGAATCAAGAAAGAAAGCACCAAGCCCAGAAGGATCACAGGGGAATTTTACTCGATGCTCCAGAGGACAGACAGCACTAAGTTAATTTTAGGTTTCTAAGACATAAAAAGAGTGTCTGTATGATTTTTATGAAGCTAGCATAATTGCTACTTGCGGCTGTGGAAATCCAGTAAGCTGGATGTTTAAAGGTCAGTGTGCAAAATAAATAGATGTTATATACACAGGCAACCACAAGAGGTGACAGAATAAGTTTTCATTTACAATAGTGAAAAAAGGAGAGAGACAAGTACATAGATGTAAACAACAGTAAATGTGTAAGAACTATGTAAATGCTTAAGGATGGCAAAGAAGATTGACTAAGTGAACTTGCATATTCTCTTGTTTGAGTCAATATCAATACACACAATTAATCTATAAATATGATAAGGTCACATCCCCAAAATCACTCACTGAGGCAAGATATGTGTGTGTGTATCCTGGCTCAGCGGAAAACAAACAAGTTGCATATTCAGGGAAACTTTAAATAAAAAGGGAGGAAGCCAGGCTCGGTGGCTCAGCCTGTAATCCCGCGCCTTTGGAAGGCCGAGGTGAATGGATTGCCTGAGCCTGCAGGTTCGAGACCCGCCTGGGCAGGCAAGATCTCATCTCTACAATAAATCAAAAAATTAGCCAGGCATGGTAGCGCGCGCCTGTAATTCCGGCTACTCGGAAGGTTGAGGCGGAAGGATCGCAGAGCCCAGGAGGTTGAGGCTGCGGTGGCCAGGAGCGGCCACTGCACTCCAGTCTGGGTGACAGAATGAGACTCCAACTCAAAAAAAAAAAAAAAAAACCCAAAATATAAAAAGGGAGGATTAATGATATCAGATGTTTAAATTTATCTTATAATAACTCACAGTAAAAAAATCAATTGTATAGTATGCAGTCCAGAAATATGATAAAAATAATGGATATATTGTTTATGACAAAAATTTGATTATGTTAAGCAAAAAATATAGTCAGTAGATGCATGAACAACTGGATAGCATCTAAAAAAAAAGTGGGATCCTACACCATATCCCTCACAAAATAAATACTAAATACATGAAAATATAGTTATTTTGAAAGAATCATGAAACAATAAAAGGACTACAGGAAAACAGCTGAATTTTGTAATACCATTGTATAATAAGAAACATTTCTGAAAGCAAAATGAAACTCAGAATCCATAAAAAACCAAGAATTGGTAGATGTTACTTCATTAAATGAAATATTCAAGGTTAAAAATCACCATAAAGTCCAAAGCTAAAAGCCAAATGTGGGAAACTAATCATAACTCATATCCAAAGACTAACATATAAAAAAACTTCTATAAGTCACTAAGATAAAAGAGCAACACTTTGCAGTAATTACTAAAGAATACAGAGAGATTTTAGGAATGAAAATAAAAATACTTTGGTATGTAAAACAATAGTCATTATTTATTAAAATGAATGCTAAATAAAATTAAAGTAAAATATATTTTCTCTCATGACCTGATCAGTCAAGTTTGATGACTTTTTTTGGCAAAGATGTACAGACACTCTTTTATATTTACCTGAAGTACCAAATAACAGGTTTGGAAGGTGGTTTGTCAATGTATCTCTATACTTAAAGCACACTTGTTGTTGTATCCAATGTTTCCATGTCTAGGCATCCTCCTTGGAAGCATCTTCCATATTGGAAGAGGAGGCCGTGAATGCCTTTGTGGAGGAAAAGACTGTGGGCAACTCCTGCCCATGGGTGGGCAGGGGATGGAGTCCTCTCTGCTTCCATTTTGTATCATTTGTTCAATGTTTATTGACTTTTAAAACATGTTCACGTCACCTGCAAAGAAAGACAACTTGACTTCCTCTTTTCCTATTTGGATACCCCTGATCTCTTTCTCTTGTCTGATTGCTCTAACTGGGACTTCCAACACTACATTAAACAGGAGGGGTGAGGGTGGACATCATTGTCTTATTCCAGTTTTCAGGGGAAATGGCTCGAATGTCTGTCTATTTAGCAGTATGTTGACTGTGGGTTTCTTGTAGTTGGCTCTTACTATTTTGAGGTATGTTGCATCTATGCTTAGATGTTTGAGGGTTTTTAATCAAGCAGGGGTACTGGATTTTATCAAAAGGTTTTTCCACTTCTAATCATATAATCATGTGGTTTTTGTTTGACCTTTTGTATATCTAAGTCTGAGTTGTACTCCACACCTTTAAAATTAAAAAAATAATGTTAAAATAAAACATTAATTTGAAAAGAACAGAAGCAAATGTTTTGCCTCACCTTTTCAACCATAGATGGATGTGAACTCCTAAAGGTCTTACAGTCTCCAGAGGAAAAGAAAGAGAGGATGAACAAGAAATTCCAGAGTGCAGTGGTGGGGGAAGAGGCAGGAGAGCCAGTGAGACCTAGGGTGAGTGTTGTTAGTGAACGAGCTGCTTTTTTGTATGAGTCATTCACCGAGGAGAGTATCATGGATGGAAATCAATTGAAGAACTCTAGTACAAAGATGAGGGACGTGTGGAGACTTCAGGGTCAGCCTTGGGTTAGAACTTAGAGGGACTAAGTAACTAGACCATAGGCTAATTGACCCTTACTCATTTTTCTGGGCACAACCAGCTAAGAATGAGTATGTCGAGACCTGCAGGAGCAAAGTAATTCCTTCAACTTGGTGGGTGGATCCAGAAACCCAGCACTCCCTCATCCTGTTTATTTTAGCCCATGACTTCTTCTTCATGTCTTGATGTTGGAGTTTATTGAAATAGAGCTCACAACTCTTCTCATCGCACCTAGTCACACATTCGCAGGACTGATTTAGCTCACCTTTCTCACACAAGGGTTGGATCCCGAAGGATGAGACATCCTATGGAAAGCTGTCATAGTGACTCTATGACAGCAGTCAGGGTGAAGGTCCAAACTTGGACCAGGTTTCCTAAGATTAAACAAGAGGTGCAGCTTACTAAACTGTCAGGAGTTTTACATAGAATTATTCCTACATCTCACCCTCACCTCTCCTACAGATATGTAGAGGTCTTTTAAAAATATACCTTGAATAAATATAGACGCCATTCTCTTTAGGAATCCTTAAACAGACCATATGGATGAAAAGCAGAAATATTTAGTTTTTGGTGGAAAGTCTGAAATTTTTCCAAGTTCTAATACTATTATTGGAAGTCTTCCTTACATCTTACTAGTTCACCAAAGCCTTTCATTTAGCATTCGAGGTCTTTGTAGGCTCAGGCTGGGGTTGCCTCTTCCCTTTGTCCTGGGAGAGGTTAGTTTTCCTCGTATTCTGAACTCAGTGGGTTATAGGAGCTTCATTATCTCATTATGACAACAGAGATCTCTGTAAGTATAATTGTCATGGGATTCCAGCAAAGGGGAAGGAGCCAGAATAGCCAGAATTATTTTGGTTGCAATTTAGAAAATCATCTCAAGTTGGTTAAAGCATAAACAGAAATCTATTGGATAACACCGATAAAAGGTCTGAGAATACAATGATCTTAAGGCACAAATCAGCATAGTCATCACTCAGTCACCATTCTCGCTCCTTCCTCCAAGGTCTGTTTTCCTCTGGGTTGGCTCACTCTCTAGAGAAAAGCCTTCCATCTACAGGCAAACATGGGTCTTAATGGTTCCAGTCTTATCCTTTATCACCTTGGCAGCCCTCTCCAGAAGGGTGTACCCTTTTCCCCAACATAATATCTGGATTTCAGAGATGTTGGTGCAGTTCCTGCACACGGTCCCACCTGGCCGTGATGATGGTGGGCAGTTGAGTGAAGTCACCCCACTGGAGAGACACAACCATTCACCTATGTTCTGAGATATTTTCTGGGTTTACTATGCCAAACCCAGTCATAGGACTGAGAGAAGGCAGAAGTACACCAGGGAAAACAAAACAAAACAAAACACACACACACACACACACACAGACACACACACACACACACACACACACACAGGCCAGAGGGGACCAGTTGATCCAACACCTTTCCAGTGTGGTCCTCCATCTGACCTTCACTCACTCTGCCACTTTTCCCAGCTGTGCAGGGTCCTTTTAGCTCAGTTCCTGAGCCCATGATGCTTCTGTTTATTGTGGTAGTTTGTCTAGCAAAAGGCTTAGGATAATTGTGAACAAGTTATTTCACCAATTCTTGGTACATGATGGGTTACCTAAAATTGTGGTGATTGGTATAAAATATTGCCCTAACAACATCAAACTACTTTTTAAAAATGTCATGATCCACAGAAACGTTGTATCTTTAAGAGATACAACTATTAAAAGAGACTAGAATAATGAGAATACCATTGAAATTATGTTTTAAATTATGAAACTATTGAATGTGCTTTTTTCTTCAGGAAATGATGAATGCAAAAATATCTTAAATTATGAAAGATTTTTTGGGGTCGATGCACCACCTTTAAGTATACAGATGGATGGTGCCGTTTAAAATAAACTAAGTTCTGAACTTTGATGTGCACAAGTCATTGCCTGATCTATATTTAAGCAAGATGGGAAAACATCAGATGAACACAGGCCAGATGTCTGCTTCATGCAATTAAACTGTGATCATGAATCAGTTACCACTACTTTATCTCTTTTTTCTCAGTTTAGACCACTGCATTTCCCCAACTCAGAGCAGTCAGAAATGTGGGAAGAAAAAAAAAATACCACAACCTGATAAGTCAGGGCATTAAAGTGAAGGGGGCGGGGATGCTTCAGAAACCACTTAAGCACACTCATTATTATGGCTATTGCTACCGCAGGCCACTGGAGACTTTCTAATTTAGTCAGCATTATGCAGTTTGAAGTGTTTCATGTTCTGCATGGGAGCCGGCTGCAATTCAAATATCAGCGGCCGTGAAAAATATGCACATCCGTTTAGTAGAAGAGTCTCCAAGGGACATCAAGGGAGTGGGCATATGTCGTGGCTGTGTGATGGAGCGTCCCCGTGAATTAATCATCTGGACACAGTTTACCACCATTTTCCATTTTGCCAGAAAGGCTCCCCCTTCATTTGCTGGAGAAGCTTATTATACAGGAGCATCCTGGAAAGACAATACCACGGCCTCTGATGCTTGAGTGCAACAGGGTTTGTCAGGATGTGTCCGGACACAGACAGCCTTCCCGTGACGCGGCCATCTGACAGCTAGTTTAGGGAACTGTGTCTCTTTCCACCCACGACTTTATTACATCAATTACTGCAAGCCATCGTCTTCTGTAATTTATGGGGATGGATTCGATTTCTTTAGATTACCTTTTAAATGGAAGATATCTTTTGTTCACATGCTTCCAAATATTAAAATGTTTTCTGCATTTTCTAGGAATGCTTTCTTCTCTGTGCAAATATAAACATCTGGCCAGACATGTAACCCGTGCTATATGTCTGTTTAATTCAAGGGTTGGGGGGATGGGGAGATGTTTTGCCTCCCAGATAAGGTATTGCTGAGTGAAATACCTAATCTTTAAAGTGCAATGAACATAAATGGCAATTTTTAGAAGTGGATCCCTAAAGCCTTTAGAACTGAGGGTGAATGTGCCTGTCAGAATCCTGGTCCACAGTTACGCCATTTGGTGTTGTTTTGCTTTGGAAGGACTGAAATGTCCTGCTATGGTTAGCAGTATAAGTGTAAACCGGAGCAATTGCTTTTGACACTTAAAAAGGATTTTATTGACAGTTGGAAACACGTTGGGGATTTGAAAAGAGTACTTTTCCATCTGTAATACTTGGTGTGATCAAAGATCACACAGCAGCCCGAGATTAGTGAGAACGAGGCTGCAGTGAAGGGTTGCCACTCCACATGGAATGAGGGCTTGGTTTTTGATTCACACTAATCCCCATCACGATCTAAGTGGAATTTACGGTAATGGGGATATACTTCTCAGGGCTCCTGCCAACGCATTTTTCAGAGTCCTGAAGTAGATAATAACATAGCAAGATTTAAAATTCCCTTTAAAAGTTAAATCTTACTTTCCCATCCTCCATTCATACAATGGTTTAATGTTTCTACCATATTATATTTAACTCTCTGCGTTTCCTGTATGCATTTCCAAATGTGTGCATCATAGGTGGTGGTGTTTTCGATAAGGGGGGTCACCCTGATTTAATTCTCACTGAGTCTTAGCTAGCAAGGTGATGGAGGGAATCATTAGGCTGCAGATACAATGGAACAGTCAGAGATTTTGGCTTCAGAAGACCTGGTATAATTTTTTTGTTGTTTGTTTGTTTGTTTGTTTGAGTTGGAGTCTCATTCTGTCACCCAGACTGGAGTGCAGTGGCAGCTTCCGGCCACCGCAGCCTTGACCTGCTGGGCTCCAGCGATCCTTCTGCCTCAGCCTTCCAAGTAGCTGGAACTACAGGTGCGTGCTACCACGCCTGGCTAATTTTTGACTTATTGTAGAGATGATGTCTCGCCAAGTTGCCCAGGCGGGTCTCAAACCTGCGGGCTCAGGCAATCCATTCACCTCAGCCTCCCAAAGCGCTGGGATTACAGGCTGAGTTACTGAGCCCGGCTGACCCTATAATTTATGATTTCCTCCCTCTCTCCTTTTCCCCTTCCTTTCCTCTCTTCTTTTTTCTTTATGACTATTAATTTATATATGTATATACATATACGTATATATATATATATATATATATATATATATATATATATATATGCATATATTAGAGGGGGGTTCCCAAAATGGAATTATCTTCTAGAGGGCAGGCCCCTTGTAGTGCAGGTTTTCCCACTAGGGTAAGTGTTCTTGGAACCCATTGGCATCAATGGACCAGAGCGGTTGCATTCTGCTTCAATTAAATTTTTTTGGAGATTCTTTCAATGTGTTGGACCATTTCATGATGTGTAATTTACAAATGCACCTGCCCACACTGTGCTGAGTGCTCAGCAGTTTTTGGCCAAAAACAACATGAACCGCAATGCCTCACCGTTCCTATTCACCTGATCTCACCCTGAGTAGATTTTTTCCTCCCTGGATGAAAAAAAATTCCTCAAAAGGAAACATTTTGCCAATGTGGAAGAGGTGAAACAAAAAAATGACAACAGCACTAAAAGACATCAAAATCGATGAACTCAAAAATAGTTTTGGGCAGTGAAAAAAGCATCTCAGTAGGTGTGTTGTATCAAGTGGAGAGTACTTTGAAGTTGACTGACGTTTAAACATGTAAGAATAAATATTTAATATTTTATAAATAAATTTTGGGTTATTTGGTGCCCTTTGTGTGTGTGTGTGTGTGTGCGTGTGTGTGTATGTAATATGTCAACTCTGGGTCCTCTTCTTGCTTTATGACTATGCCATATAGCTACCTTAATTTCTACCTCTTTTAAAGAAGGAAAATAATAACATCTCATAGCACTTAAGAAAGTATCAAAGAGTACCATATAATTGAAAGTACTCAGTACATATGTTTTGTTAGAATTGTAAGTAAAAGAAGAAACTACACACAAAAAATTGGAGCAAACTGGATCTCGTCTACAGACATGGGGAAAAGTGACAGTCCAGAAGTCAAGGGAAACGGGAAGTCAATGGCTTCAAAATGAGAGGCAGTTGCCTCTGGTGTGTGTTTAAGGGGGTGCTTGTTTCAGGGGCTGGGTCAAAACTCTCAGAAGAGACCTGCAAATGAAGCCCTACCCCTACATACTATGCTTTGGAAATATGGTCTCCTACTAAGCTTCCTGCAAATGGAATTTTTCAGTGGAGCTGGTGATTTTAGGAGGTAGCTGTGAGATCCTACTTTCCTTCTTGGCCACCATTCTCAAAATGACTGGCCAAAAATTTCCAAGAAAAAAATACTCCCTTTGACATCCAGAATTGTGATTTCAAAATATCGTGTCAAAGACATCTCCTAGTCTGAAGACTATACACCCACCCACCCACCCACCCACACACACACACACA
>NW_007255259.1:231441-240558 GCF_000164805.1 Carlito syrichta | reverse complement strand
GTTCAAACTTCACTACAGTGGGTTTCTATCTCTGGAAATTTTCATGAAGCTGTTTTCAAGGAGAATAGAAAAGAGATCATCCATGTTTTTTCAGTTGAAGGCTCCACCTTCCAGATTATGTGATGATTGAGAAATTTCTATTTCATCAAGGGAGTGAAATTATTTAATTTGAAGCAATAAAGGAAGTATTATAAATAATATCTTCCAGTTATGATACCATTTTGGAAGTGAGCTTTTGCTTTTCTTTTCATTATTAAAAAGTGTTAGTTACCTATATTTGTCTGTTTTTAGTTTTTCAATGGGTTTGTCAGAGAAAATTAAAATTACTACCAAAAGTAGGAAAGAAGGAAAAAAGAAGGAAGGGAGAAGAAAAGAGAGGACAGGAGCTATGGAAGAAGAGAGGGAGAGAACAAAAAAGAAGGAGGGAAAAGGGGGAAAGAAAAAGAGATGAAAGGAAAGTAAGAAAGAAAAGGGGGAGGAAGGGTGTAAAAAAGGGAAGGATGGAAAGAAGAGAGAAAAGGAGAAACAAGAGGGAAAGAGGGAGGAGTACATGTTTCTTGGAGGCAGTCTATTCATAATGAATTATTTGTTATTTATTTATTTATTAATTTATTTTTAAGTCTTTCTTTTTTTTTTTTAGTTGGAGTCTCACTCCATCGCCCAGACTGGAGTGCAGTGGCCGTTCCCGGCCACTGCAGCCTCGACTTGCTGGGCTCCGGCGATCCTTCCGCCTCAGCCTTCCAAGTAGCTGGAACTACAGGAGCGTGCTACCACGCCAGGTTAACTTTTTTATTTATTGTAGAGATGAGGTCTCACCAAGTTACACAGACGGGTCTCGAACCCCCGGGCTCAGGCAATCCACCCACCTCAGCCTCCCAAAGGCGCGGGATTACAGGCTGAGCCACCAAGCCCGGCTTTCTTTCTTTTTTTTTTTTTGAGTTGGAGTCTCATTCTGTCACCCAGGATGGAGTGCAGTGGCATACTCCTGGCCACCACAACCTTGACCTGCTGGACTCAGGTGACCCTTGTGTCTCAGCCTTCCAAGTAGCTGGAAATGCAGGTGAGTTCTACCACGCTCAGTTAATTTTTTTTTTATTGTAGAGATGAGATCTCACCATGTTGCTCAGGTTGGTCTCGAACCTGCGGGCTCAGGCAATCATCTCGCCTCCACCTCCCAAAGTGCTAGGATTATAGGCTTAAGCCACCACACCCAGGCTATTCGTAGTAAATTTAAGCAGATGAGAATTTGGTGTGAGATGCAAACTTGTATGAGTGCTCACGTTGTTACAAGTAGTGAGCTGGTGTCCACAAAGCTCTTACCTGGAATTAACTAACCACAGAGGGTGCCAAAACATGCATACACATTTCTGAGAAAGGAAAAAAAAAAACTTCGTCAAAACATACCAATAAAGAAAGATGAATACAATTCACGTTTGACTTCTGCAATTACAAAAGGGGCTCAGAGTGGTTATTATTACCATTCAGACACTTCTGATGATGGCAAAATAGAAGTAATACATACATCACATCTCTTAAAATGTGTATATAGTTTTGGCACCCCAGGTGTATAGTTGCCTAGCAGCAAGGGCGTAGTATTTCTCAGGGGTTCAAAAGTGAGTGGAATTCACAAAGTCAGAGGACTAAATTCAAATTCTAATTCTGACGCTATTTGTGTTACTGTGGGCAAGCTCGTTCACTCTTGTGTGCCATAATTTCCTCAAATGTAAGATAAAGATGATGTTCATGTGTAAATGAAATAGACAAGCACATAAGCAGTAACGTTAAGTGGGACCTGCTGTCATGTTTTTCCATCTCATTTATTTTCCAGTATCCAGTTTTACAACCATGGGTCACCTAATTCCAAATCTCTACACCATTGCTTGTAAAATGAGACTTCCACCATCACTCAGAACATACAACCACATCCTGTCTTTAGTAAGTTTCAGTACAGAGCCTGAACTACTGTTACTCTCGGGAAACAAAATCCCTCTGTGTTTGCTGTTAAGGCAAATCACAACAAATGTGCAGACACCTTCTTCAGTAGATGATTTTTTTAACAAAATATATTTTTGATATTTCATAATAGAATATGGCGGCTCGTTGTGATTTGTTTCAGAATTCATAGAACCGAGAAAAATCCATATTCCTATAACCCCTATAGGATGGGACCTGAGGACAAAGCCTTCCCTTCACAAGTTCAAGCACAAAGTAGCAGAAATCTTAAGCTGTAGGAAGCCATGCATGGAATGTGTGTTCCACGTGCATCATAATGGTTTCAGGTGGCATTTTAATATTCGCACATGCAGCAGTCAAAACTTTTTGGCAAACCAGAGGTGATACAAGGAAATGGAGCAGGAAGGCGGAAGGAGACTTGTACGGGGCATTGGAATAATTCTCTGCCAGGTGAGAGCAGCTCACTCTGTGAGGTAGATGGGCTGCCTTAATTGCATGGCCGCTCAGCACTGACTGACCAAATTTATTTAAATAACATTAAATATGCATGGAGTCTCATGCACCAGAGAAAGTTAATTAGGTGACTTGTGGGAGTGCTAGAAAGAACTAACTACTTGCCAGAGGTAAAGAAATGTCACCATTAAGAATTTGGTAACTACAATTCATGCCTTATTATCTGTTGCAGAAAGACTTTGCTGAGAAATAGGATGCCCCATCAATGTGAGTATACAAAATAATCTAATTATTTCAAAATTGCAGCATACTTTGGTACAATTAAAGATTAATTCTTTCAGTCAATTTATTCTCCAAAGAAAAGACTGAATTGTTCCCAAGAAATATTTGTCTAGCAGAAGACATTGCCGCTGCTTGAGAATGAATACTCTTTTCAAGTCAGAACCATTAAAAATTAAACTTAAAAGTACAAAAAGCCTGTATGGTTGCTATGAAATGTGAAAATGCCAAGAACAGAGATGTGGGCACTAAAGACATCTCAGAATCACTAAAGCTGGCATTCTCGCAGGTTCTCTCCGCCCACGTCCCCAGTCTAACACAGGCTTCCCTTGCTCACAAGTCAGACGTTTGAGAGACTGCCACACAGTCTCCGACACGGTCCATGGTTCACTACATCTTCTGAGGACATGAAGAAGAAATGGCAATCCCTAGGCACAGAAGTCAGAGCCAAGGGATCTGGAGGCCCTGAGCCTGCTCTCTTTCAGAAGATGAGAAGCCCAGTGTGTCTCAGGGCTCTTTGATATGACGCTTCACATAGGATAAAATCCCGTAGCTAGCCTTAGACTCCTAGCAACAGACCCACCATTGTGTTGCATGATATTTACAGTGATAGAAGGCCCAGCGATTTGGACCTACTGTAGTTAAGGACTTGTGATTTTACACCACCCTGGAAACATTCCAAGGTCACAACATGGGACTGTCCCAGTTCTCAGCACTCACTGGCGAAGGTAGGCCAGATTAACAGGGATAAAGTTGATATGAAAGGCGGAGTGGGCACTTGGTGAGCTCTGATTCCTAGACAGCCATTCGGCCTCGCTGTAGCTCTTAGATGCCTCTAAGAGCACGTGGACAATTGCTAATCGGGATGTCCAGCAGGTCGTGGGACTCGGGGATTTTCCTCACTGAGGAAGATTCAGTTGAACAAAAGTGTGGTATTGGGTGCTGATTTAGAAGAAATTGTTCAGTTATTAAGTGGTGGCAATGCTTTCTAATCATACATGATATGATTAGCATTATTATGGAATATAAACCTAACAGCAGTTTTTTTATGGCTAGTACTTTTGGGCATGAAGATAAATTAAGCTTATTTTGCTGTAGTTCTCTGTCGTAAGACTGTAAAGATTGAGAATGATGCCACCACCCATTGCATTTCTTCTGTGATTATATGTGGTATTGATAAGAGACAAGGACACCTGGGCAAGGTAGCCATTAGGTGAAGGGGATGTCAGAGAAAAGGCTATAACAAAAATTCCCCTTTTGCAGATTCCATTTTAGTGAAGTACATTATAGCACTCCTTAAATAGGTGTCTTGTCATCTTACACATATATCTATTTTCTGGGGTTCATCCAAGAAATCTAATCACTCACACAAATGAAGGTATTTGGGAAATCAGCCCATGGCTCCAAAACTATATACTCTCTTCCACTCGTTTTCACTCATAAGTGAACCTTGAACAATTATCGTAATACTGTAAGAAAAGGATTGGCAGCAGTGAGAAACTGCCAGGAGAGGGACGGGGAAACAGGACTGGCAGTAATTGGAATCTGCTGGGAGAGGAGGACATACTTCATCAACAAGGGTACCTGCATAATGAACATTTGTATACCTAACCCTGAGCAGCACCCCACATCTTTAAAATTAAAAAATTAAAAGAGAAACCAAAGCAAAACTATATGCTCCCAACTTATGCAAGAATTTAAATTAAAAAGGGAATTTAAAAGGGTTGAGAATTTTTAAATAAATTGTCCTGAAGCTTATAACTGCAAAGTTTGAAACATAGTTCTTGCATAAACCCGTGCAATTTAGTTTGTGTGGACGGTTCTTACCAACACAGTCTTTGCCACATTTCAGAGCTTGGAAACAAAGTTGTCATTATAATTTTTGCAGCTCTCCCTATCTGGGAACAAGAGTAAGTTCTACCTCACCAACTACCAGGTGATGACTATGGCTTATTTGAATAGTTTAGCATATTTTGTAGTGGAAAATGTGGATGTGAACTTTCCCAGAGGACTGTGACTTGCCATCCTCTGAGACAGGTGGTAGCCATATTAGTTATGAGCCAGATGAGTAGGCAGTGTCACTGTAGGGTGACACACACTCAATGACAACATGAGCCCACCCTGGTATGGCCCCAAGCAGGAGTTGGGAGCCTGACGATGGATTCTAGGGGTGGCCAATCAAGGAGATCCCCTTCTCCTCAGGTTTCAACCCTGGGCATGCAGGCCATGCCAAGGTCACGAGCTAAGTGTTGTCCGCACCTGCTGATCATGTCTTGCAGTGCATCATGAGTATTCAGTTGGCCCTCCAGGCTTGGTCAGAACAGATTGGGCACACCTGTATCAGTGCTCATAACTTTTTATTACCTTTAGTTCATTACATCCCACTCCAGAGAGAAACTACATCCATTTTGTTTATGTGCAACACACATTAGAAAACCTACCGTTTTGGTGGCTCATCTTGTAATCCCAGCACTGAGGAATGCCAAGGTGAGTGGATTGCCTGAGCCTGCGGGTTCGAGACCAGCATGGGGAACTTGGCAAGACCTCATCTCTACAATTAAAAAAAAAATTAGCTGGGCATGGTAGCTTGCGCCTGTAGTTCTGGCTGCTTGTTCTGAATAAAACCCACATCTCGTCCATTGTCGTCGGGTCATTTCTTCGGCCTCTGGGACACGTCCCTTACCTTCTGGGGTCTTCTGAGCCAGAATGGATGAGGACAGAGGACACCTGATATTCTGCATCAGCTGTGGCATTAGGCAGTGTCACCAGCAACAGTGATGCAATTTAGTGGAACCTAGTGCTTGGTGGGATTGGATACATTTCTGGCAAAACGCCACCATGACTAATGAGGCTAAGTGTTTTAAACGGAGTTCTTTGGAGCACTTTGAAGATGAAATCTGCCCACCCACTTCTATCTTGAGTGAGGGATCTTGGCTTGGTACAAAGCTCGGCCTTAATCAATACATGTTTCAATGAAGCAGAGGGAACATTTCCCAAAACTTTTGAAAACTTCTAGGTTTCACTTGCTGAGAGTCTAGTGGTGTGTCAAGCTTCCAGGTAGGAACCCTACTTCATTTGTCTAAACGTTTCTGTGCCTTCTTCCACTGAGCAGGTTTCTGTCTCCTGGACTGATTTCTTCACGGATACAGAATCTGCATCTGTGTGTAGACTCAGCTCTGCATAACCAGTGATCAAGAGGAAGAGAAAAGAAGCCTCACTCTCAGTAATCTCTGCATGTGCTCTGAAATTCCCCCAGTTGAGAGCTCCAGGTTCATGCCTGCCCATGACACTATGACTGTGGTCAGGAACATGGAATAGAGCGATGGGCTTAAATCTGCAGACTCACTTGTGTAGGTCTTTTATAGGAAGGGCAAAGGAAGTTATTCAGAAGGCAATGCTAAATATCTTCTTCTGACGCTGAAAAGGGGCCGATGGATTGCGAACTCCCTGTGCTAAGATATCATTTAGCTCAGAAACAGGCTCCTCCTTGCCAGGGGAAGAACATCAAGTATGTTGTTGTCTCCTTGTGAGAAAAATTTCACCAGACACACCTCCAAATATCCCATTGTTTGGAAGTTATGTGTAACTGTTCAAACTTTTTATTGTCAGCTTCTCTGAAGTTTTATGCTGTAACTTTGTAGGCAATTCATGGTGAAAATCTGCTACAACCTCAGGACAAATAAAATAAAATTTGCCCAGAATTATAAATAAGAATCCATTTTAAAATGCACATCTTGTATTTTTTTTATTAGTAAAGATATAGATTATGACAGAAGATTAAAGAGATGTATGAGCTTACGTGGACTGGGAACAATATCAGGCAGGACTTTGTACTCTTAGTAAGTAGTGTGGTTGGGCGTGATGGCTCAGCCTGCAATCCCAGCACTTTGGGAGGTGGAGGTGAGAGGATTGCCTGAGCCCGGGGGTTCAAGAGCAGCCTGGACAACTTTGTGAGACCACATCTCTACAATAAATCCCAAAAAACTAGTCGGGCATGGTGGTGTACGTCTGTAATTCCAGCTACTTGGAAAGTTGAGGCGGAAGGATCGCCTAAGCCCAGTAGGTCGAGGCTGCAGTGGCCATGAGCGTGCCACTGCACTCCAGGCTGGGCGGCAGAGTGAGACTCCAACTCAAGTAAATAAATAAATAAATAAGCATCTATTTATTGCATCTATTTATTGCATCTAAAGATGATGTTCTTGATAGATGTTTTTAGGGATAAAAATAAGGGAGTATGGCCTGTTGAGAAAACAACATGCATACCTTTGTTCTAAAATGGCATAAACCTCTTGTTTTCTTGGACATTTTCCTAACTCACTTGCATTATGTTTAAAGATAAACAATGCTGATGAAATTAAAAGATGCAGTAGTGTTAATTATAATTGTGTTAATTATATGTTGTCAATGTAAATTAATAATATTTAATTATTAAATATTAGTGATCTAGCTAAAACTTTCCAAAGTTGACTAAAACAAATAAACATTTGCACATTCAAAAAGTTCAACAAACTCTAGGTAGAATAAGCACAAATATATTCACAATAGGACTTATAGTTGTAAAAATGTCTAAAGAAAAAGTTAAAAAGAAATTTTAAGAGGAGAAAGAAAAACCTAACTCATCACAAATAAGAAAACACCAGAGAATTAATGAGTAATTTTCATCAGAAACCATGGGAACTGGAGATAGTAGAATGATGTCGTGTGTATGCTACAATAAAAATGTGTTACTCACAAATTTTGTATCCAAAACACCTATCTTTCAACCCTGCAATCAAAGGGGTGACAGATGTCACAGACAGATCACCCTCATGTCCTCTTTCAAAATATAAAGACAATAAAAAACAAATCCAGATAAAACAGTAACTGAGAGTTTCAAATTTTTGTTCTGTTGTTAAAACAATTGCTGTATCAGTTTCTTAGAGTTGCTATAACGAACTCCCACAAATTAGTTGGTTTAAAACAGCGGAAATTCATTGTTTCACTGCTCAGGAGTCCAGAAGACTAAAACTAAGCCCTGCTCCCCCTGAAGACTCTTGGGAAATGGTCTTCTTGGTCACTTTCTCCTTCTACTGGCCCTGGTGCTCTTTGCCTTATGGCAAAGCAACTCCATTCTCTGCCTTCATCCTTCCATGCCCTTTTTACCCTATGTCTCTAAATCAAATAGTTGCCTATATTAAAAAAGACAATACTTTTTGAAGCAAGTAAAAAATAGTGGGGGAGTCATAAAGATTAGATTAGGAATAAATGAAATAGTGATGAGAGAAATAATAGAGCAAATCAATGAAAGTAATAATTCATTCTTTACAAAGGTTAATAAAATTTACAAACCTTTAAAAGATTGACACAGAATAAAAGAGAGAAGACTTCAAATTATTGAAACACTTGAATTAAAAGGTAACCTCATTGCTATCTTTACAGAAATATTGACTCTAACACTAGCATAGCTGGGGACTTAAATGCCCCACTAATAACCCTAGATAGATCATCGAGGCAAAAACTCAACAGAGATCAGGAACCTTAATCTGACAAATAACCAAATGGACTTAATAGATATCTGTAGATCACTCCACCTAAAGACCATAGAATATATATTCTACTCATCACCACATGGAACGTACTCCAAGATTGACCAGAAATAAAAAATGTTATAAACAAATGCTACAATCAACTAAATGACAATAAATTAGAAAATTAAATGGAACAGGCAAATTCCAAAAACACAACTACCTACTGAAACTGACTCAAGAAGATATGAAATCCACGTAAGTGTTCTTCAACAAATAATTGGATAAGGAAAACGTGATATATATACCATAATATATTACTCAGCCATAAAAAATGAAATTGTGTCTCTTGCCTAAATAAGAATGGAACCGGAGGCCAATATCTGTAAACTAACTCAGAAATAGAAAGTCAAATACCAGAGGTTCTCACCTATACGTGGAAATTAAACAATGAGTCCACATGGACAAAAAGAGTGTAGTAATACACATTGCAAATGGCGAGAGGGTAAGAAGGTGGGAAGTTTGTCTCATTGGTTGCCACTTCTGAGGGTGCTTTTAGTGGGACGGCGGTGAGGAATGAGGAATTACCCGAATGCATACAACAATGTCCACTCTTTGGGTGATCGCACATTCAAAGCTCAGGCTTCAGTACCATGCAGTATACACATGTAGGAAGCCTACGCTAGAACTCTAAATAAATGTCTAAAAATTAATAAGAAAAATTAAGTATAACTATTGCATCTCTCAAGTCAGTCCAATTTTTAAAAAAAGAATAGCCTTATAGTCAGTGGCTACTTTTCTGCTTTTAAAATATTGAACTCCGCGGGTTCGAGACCCGCCTGGGCAGCGAGACCTCATCTCTACAATCAATCAAAAATTCAGCTGGGTGTGGTAGCGCATGCCTGTAATTCCGGCTACTTGGAAGGCT
>NW_007255259.1:192532-231421 GCF_000164805.1 Carlito syrichta | reverse complement strand
CCACTGCACTCCAGTCTGGGTGACAGAGTGAGACTCCCAACTCAAAAAAAAAAAAAAAATATTGAACTGCTTAGACTTATTTTCTTTCTGATTTTCTCAGGTGAACATTCTGTGTTTTCTTTTTCTTCTCAGAATGATTCCACTTCCACAGTGTCTGCTGACCACCTGGATGCCAACTATCTCACAGAATAATTGCACATAATTTACATAATACTTTACACAACTGTAGAAGTAATTTGTATAATTCTTTATCTCACTTGACAAATAACTCCTTTAATATAAAATACATACCTAAATTCTTTCACCCAACTGGGTTTGTGAGGTTTCTGCCACGCGCAATCTTTAGAATGACTAAGAATTCACCATAGTGACTTATTCTTAAATAGATTTGCCTGTCGAAGACAGAGTTGTAATAACTACTGATGAAATCCTGAAGAATGTTGATGTATTGAAATGTATTTTGAGAACTACATTTCGGATTTCAAATTTTATTGAAGATCTTTACAAAGTCTGTGTTAACCACAAAATTGGTGACAACATGATGGATATCATACCCTTATGGAAGTTTCTTTATAGACTTATTAGAAAACCTCTTCTCCTCTCAGCATGTCCTGAACTCTTCTGGCTCTTGGTTTTATGCAAATAGTGGCATAAGAGTCTCAGCAAATTCATGGTCAGTCTTGGGTTAAGCAAACTTTGAATGTGAATCAAGAAGGATTAAAATAACAATCTGCTCTGATTGTGTTTATGAGGCGCCCAGGCACTCTAGACCTAGCTCACATGTGTCAGTGTTTACAGGACCTGCACTCTTTTGAGGGAACCATAAACTCCTTCCACATTCAGTATTTATTTACTCATTCCTGTTCACCACACCTCTTCTCCTTCAAGCTACACTGGACAACTGAGACATCCTCACAGCCGGCAAGAGTCCTTATGGAAAAACAAATCTCCTCTAAGAAGCTCTGTGTGTCTCTTAAGTCTAGACGCCCATCAAGGTGTAGAGAAACAAGACAACAATAAAACGTTAGGTCTCAAGTTATACTTCATTGTTTCATCTCCCACCACTCTGGCTGTCTTGATCTTTATTTATTTATTTATTTTTAAAATTTATTTAAAATTGTGGGGTACAGTTATTTCTTTTTTAATTATTTATTTACAATTGTGGGATACAGTCAGACCTAAATTTTCTAATGTGTTACTGTGGGGTACAGTTCAGGGCTAGGTATACAAATATTCTCCATGCAGGTGCCCTTACTGATGAGGTGTGCCCATACCCTTCCCCAGGCAGACATCGACTACTGTCAATCCCACCTCCCCACCCCCCCACCCCTTCCCTGCAGTTTCCCACCACTTTCAATCCTTTTCTTATAGTAATACAGTAGTTGTTCAAGGTCCACTTATGAGTGAGAACATGCGATACTCATCAAATTACCAGCTCTTCTTTAACGTGCCCGATATATTCCTGTCTTCCTGCCTAGGCATTCTCTTTTTTTATAACTAGAATATTCTTTCTTAGATAACAGTTAATAGAAAATTCTGCTAAAATGTCACATGATTAGAGTCCCTCACCCATTATCTGTAAATCGATGTTGAAAAAAACATACATAGCTCACACTTGGTATTGTAGAAACCTAGTACCCTCTGGCTTCATTGTATTTTGCTGAGTCTTTTCAAAGAGAGTCTGACCCTCTGAGATGTAGGCATGCATGCTTCGGTTGAATGACTGACTCATAGTTGTCCTTTCTCCAGCAAGAATACATGGCTACTTTTGTGAGCATTCCCTTAGCTGTGGCACATTGTGTTAAGTCCTGTCTGAACGTAATTACAGATTGTGACTGCTCATCATGTTGAAAGTCGGTGGAGCGAAAGGGCTGCTATGTATCCCAACCATTTTTTTTCATATGGTGAGATTGAGAAGATAAAGATATAAGAATAGCAGGTTAGCCACCTAGTGACACCCACTGCCCCTCCCAACACACCAGGATTTTCCCTTAAGGAGCAATTATGAAGGCTCAGACCTAAGATTTCTAATGCGTTCCCCCAGGCCAGGATATTGGCATTAGAGGTCCCTGACATCAGAAAACCTTATCAGAATCTGGCCAACAGCAAAAGAGGGTCTGCACCAGGGGAGAGGCAAGTTCAAGTGATTTCATTTCTGGCCAAACACAAAGTTTCCCTTGGACGCGATCAAGAGGCTTCTGTTGGAGCTTGTTATCCAGCCATTTATTTACTTATTTATTCATTTACTCATTCATTCATGCACTCGACTTACATATTTATGTTAAGTCTGTGATGGGCCAAGAATTTTTCTTGGAGCTGGAGACATCAACTGGCAGCACACACTAGACCTAACATCAAAAAACTGGCAGTGCACTGGGGAGAGATTCCACAATCACACAGATATTTTCACGTTAGACATCACAGTAAAGTGCTACAGGAGAAAACACAGGGTATCCTGAACTAGTTTAGCATTCTACTGAAGGGAGATGGGAGTCTTAGGATAACCCACCTGAGAACATATCACTTCCCAGGGTAACTGGAAGCTGCAGTAGGTCTGCCTTGGTTTTGGATTATGACTAGGTCTTGGTACTTTATTTTTCAACTATATCTCACCTGCCACCTACACTCTGACTTCTGCCTGGGTTGTTTACACATGGGCACTGTCCAAGCTAATCAGCTACAGCTGCCCTGAAATCTGTGAGACAGCCAAATTCAGTGTGCTCTTGTCCCTACATCTAATCTCGTTCCCGGTGTCCTGAGGAATCCCACTGTCTGCCAGGGACAGAGTGGCCTCATGGCCAGATATTGGTCAATGTCAAAACACATTTGGGCTTTTTA
The DNA here is from genome assembly GCF_000164805.1 of Carlito syrichta. NCBI lineage: Eukaryota > Metazoa > Chordata > Mammalia > Primates > Tarsiidae > Carlito > Carlito syrichta. The sequence goes on along the minus strand of NW_007255259.1, from coordinate 228,583 downwards.
AGTTGCTTAAATATATGTGGTCAGCATCATAATCCATTATATTTTGAGGAAAATCGAATTAACTTCTCAAATTAAAGCATTTGATTTTATTGATGAGCTGGATTTATTCATCAGACAATATTTCCCATAGAGTGCGGGGAATGGTAAACAAGATTAAAGAAACAATGTTTCAAATCAGAAGACCAGATATTTTCAGTAAACGTCACTTATTTTATAAGTAAACCAACTGGCACTGGAGTAGGAATAAGGCAGCCTGCAGACAGGTAGTTATCCCGCCACTGTTTGCTCTGACTTCAATACGTTACCATGTTGCATTTAGAATTAATTGTCAATCCTCCAGAGAGTACTGCAGGAAGTTCAGTCTAGTGGAATCCACTGCAAAGAGGCTGGCAGGGAAAGAGGATAACTCAAACAAAGGCACAAAACAGATCTGGGAATAGCAGGCAAGACACGGGGAAGCATCACTCCCACAGGCTTCTGATGAGAAACTAAACCTGGACCCCATTACGGAAATCTTTTCCATTGCAGTTCAAAATTTATAGCTCAATACTCTTTACAATGGCCACCAGAAAATAGAATTGCTAGGTCTATGTCTAAATAAAATACATAGAGGATCTATCTGTGGAAAGCTGCACAATTCTGATTTAAAAGCCGAAGACCGAAAGCAGCAGGAAGAGGTTTTGTGTCCGTGGATTGAAACTTCTTGGTCAAGTTGACTCTTAAGTATTTTCTTTTGAGAAAATTTGCTACTAGTATAGAAAAACACAACTGCTTTATTAAGGGCTGATTTTGTATCTTGCAACTCTACTCAATTTATTATTAGTTGTAATAACTTTTTTGAGTTTTAAGAGTTTTCTGCCTGCAAGATTATGTTATCTGCAAACAGAGTTAATTTGCGACCCCAAGGCATACCTATTAAAATGACTATAACCCACAAAAATGGACAATATCAATTTCTGTTATAGACAAAAAGCAATAAGATTTTTCATTTATTTCTCGTAAAAATGCAATGATATAGCCACTTTTGAAGACAGATGTCTAGTTCTTACACAGTTAAATATAGTCTTACCGTAATATCCAGCAATTATATTCTTGGGTATTTATCCAACTGATTTGAATACTTATGCCCACATAAAATTCTGGAGACAACTGTTTATAGCATTTTACTTATAATTAAATCACACTGGCAGCAACTGATATGCCTTGTAATAGGCAACTGAATGATCAAACTGTGGTACATCCATACAATGAAATATTATTGAGCAATAAAAACAAATGAGCTACTGAGTCAGGAAAAATTATGAGTGCATATCGCTAAGTAAATGAAACATCTGAAAAGAGAAAACACTGTATGATTCCAATTATATAATATTCTGAAAGAGGCAAAACTGTAGATATTAAAAAACGCTCAGTAGTTGGTAGGTGTTCAGGTGTAGAGAATAGAGTTGAATATGTGAAACCCATATATATATATATTAGGGAGTGAAATGATTCTAGATGACATTATAATGGTGAATACATGACGGCGTGCATCATAAAGCTCAAAGAATTCACTGTACATAGAATGAATCGTAACAAATGCTAATTTCTAAAAATGTATCTAGGAAATACATGGATACAAGGGTAAAACAGAATGTGACAATTTTTAAAAAAATCTGTCTGCATTAAAAGTATATAGCACTACCTCATTGAAAACAAATGCTGACATCAAAAATATTCTGATTAACCTAGTGGGAGGGGGGTGAGAAGGAGGAAGGAAGGGAAAGGAAGAGAAAGAAGGGAATATGCCATAAATAGCCATGAGTCCATACTGAAATAAGTAAATAATTAAATATGCAAAAAATGAGTGAAGAGACAAAACTCCTATGCAGTTGAATTCCAAATCATTTGTGTAGATACTTTCTTCTTCAAGGAGTTGGAGTGTGACTCCCAGTTCCATTAGTCTGGGCTACAAAAGCAAGTTCCTTCCCTCAAGTGTGGTGTGGAAAGAGAACACAAAGTAAAAGAATACATTTATATTGGAGAAACCTCATGGACTCCACCTCATCCAGACAATTGAGGTTAACATCAACTGTGATATTATACTGATGGTATATACATTTAATACTATATAATAAAAGTAGCATTTTATCTTTGTGGTTTACCTTCCAAGAACATACACCTTCCATCTAAAAACAAGAGAAAATCAGTCAAACCCTAACTGAGGGAGATCCTATAAAATGCTTGACTAGAATGTCTCAAAATTGTCAGGTCATCAACAATGAGGAATATTTCAGAAACTGTCACAGCCAGAGGAGCCTAAGGAGACCTGGTGACTGAATGTATTAGGGTACTCTGAATGCGATTCTAAAACAGGAAAAGGGCATTAGGTAAAACTAAGAAAAACCTAAGAACAATGTAAAGTTTGGCTGATTATAATGTCTCAGTATTCTATGAATAATTTCTTTTACATTTAGAACTGATCTAAAATAAAGTTTTATTTCAAAAATGAAAATGTTACAATTTTCTTTAAAATGGTGAATTAAGTTTTTGTAGTAGTAAATGGAAAATACTTGTAAATGAAATAAAGCAAAAATTAAAAGGAATTAGAATTATTAACATGAACTTGAAATCCTGAAGCGTTAGTTTGTTAAAATCTTAGATATGTTAGCTGTTTCAGAGACAAAAATGAAGCATAAAAATAAATGGGGTAAATGTAATGAAACAGGAGCAATAGTCATAATAATAATGTAAAATGATTCATTTAAATGAAACTTGTGTCTTTTAATTAAAGAGTTACTTCAATGGCAAGAAAATATTAATAAAGAAAAACAACATTTACAAATATCCTAAAGATATTCCTACACTCCAAAACAAATCCTCACAAACTTTTGATTACTTTTTCATAAGCAACAATTTACTTTCAGAATAAAAAGGATCAAATTATCGTTAAACTTTTTAACTTTTGCAGTAGAAAATAACATTTGATTTATATGCTTTTTTATATGAAAAATGAATTTTTTAGATGGAACATATAGTTTACTTAGAAAATACATGAGGGGGAGAGAAAGAGAATATTCACTTCCCCGAGGTAGGCGAGGGGGCCAAAGTTTAGAGAAACATGACCCAGTCGTAGCTCAGACAGCCACATGGCCAAATTGGAGCTTAACAAAGTCAATGGCCAAAAAATGAATGTTTTTAGTAATTTTTAAAAATCAGGTGATGCCTTTGTTCATCCTTCTGTTGAACATTTTAAAAAGAATTTTGTATATTTTGAGATATGCAAAGTCTCAGAAAATATTCTACCCATGTTCTCTAAACAAATTATCACAACAGGTGGTCTTACTGAAACACAAAATCAAGAGGAAGAGCAAAACATAAAAATGGATACCTAATAAGCAAGCACTTTTTTCTTTTAGCTAGCATAGTAAAATACAAGAACATTTAAGTGAAATAACTGTATTGATGTCGATATCCATAACAAAAATGGTGAATATTTTATCAGTATTAGGCTTACACATTTACTTTGACTAGTTTTTAAGTCAATGTAGTAAAGTTATTATTATTAATGACTAATTTTTAAAAATTCTGCATTTTAATTGGCAGGTGGGATAAAGTTTGATGGTCCCCCAAGTCCCCCAAAACCTATAACATAGAAGGGCGACAAGCAGAAGCATGACATTTGATGACCTGGAAGTATTTAGTAAGCTTAGACTCTGCACGTCTGTGGGTCCAGCAATCAAGGATGTTTCCTGAGGACTCGTGAGCTCAGGGTTTGAGAAGCCAGCGCCACCTCGAAATTGGCTAATAACACACCAACTGAAAGGCTGAGTAGAGACACTTGAATGTAGAGTATAATGGGGTGTGTTTTCTCTCCTTTTAAAATATATTTGAAAATCTTTAAAAGACATTCTACAAAGAAATGGATGTAACACTCTTTACCATTTGTTTTAAAAAAGGCTTTCTACTTGTTCGTCTCGAGAAGGTCATCTTTGAGATGTACAAGCCAGCCTTCATTTCGGTCTTCCCTCGCCTTCATATTTAACTTTCTTTCATTCGGTGGCCTTTATTAGTTGAACTCCTGGCGCTGGTAGCACATTTTAAACAGCAACACTGGGAGGATGTAAATGCAGAATAATGTATCAGGACTCAAATTTGCATGGTCAAATGTCAAAAAAATTAGGCCTTCCCCAGAACCATGTCAAGAGAAATAACATAAGTGGGCAAGCCCGACAGCAGGCATGCCATTACCATTTAGCGCAAGCTGTCATCACTGCCAGCGAGTGGAAGCAGTGGTCATTAGCTGGAACTCTGCTGGGGGAGGCTGCAATTCTTCCTTTTCCTTTTTAAAAAAGATTTTTATTTTTTTCCCCATCATCTGACAGTGTTTCACAGAACACCGCGATGCAATGCTGCCTCCCTGACAGGAAAGTCAAGAGGTGGGAGACGGCGCCTTTGGGTGGGGGTGGGCGGCGGGAGGACCAGCAAGCAAAATCCGCAATTGTCCACTGTCAGCTGGAGGGTGCAGGGATTGCATTACCTATCGGATAAATACTCATTAAGAGTAATCACTTTATTTCAGCTCTGTAATGACATTAACAAGCTTGGAATACAGGGAATTACATGAGTCAGAACAAATAATTGAATATTCTACTGCAGAGGGAACACAGCACAAGTCTGCCTTCATGTCAGGCTGTTTCTGAAGCTAGCACAAGCATGCAATTAGATAATAAGCTTAAACAGCATTAAATTGGCACTATTCGTACCACCACTGAGAAAAAAAAGGAGTATTAATTGTTCAGTCTGAACCTGCTTGTAATTTCATGCAATACAAACACGAGTCAGGCTGCCCTATTTTTATTTAAACGGACTTATACACAGGGTTTTAAAATACCAGTAAAAATGGAATATTAAAATCTGAGGACGGATGTAGGGAAAATAAGAAAGTGTACAAAGATGCTGATTATATACTGGATTAATGGGGGAAGATTTTCTCTTTCAAAGAGTAGAAGATAGATTAAAATTGATTTTAACTTTGGGCACTACAATAATGTGGATAAGTATCCCGTGTATGTGTGTGGCTGTGTGTGTGTATTTCTTGTCTCAATGCTTCTTGCAGGCAATTTTCTTTGAATGTTACTATAAACTCTACCTAAATACAGGTACTGTGGAGAGATTCATATATGGACATACATATATAGATCCAGATAGAGACGTATGTTGGGATGCAATTACTAATACAAAATGCTGTGTGATGGTAAAGATGACACACACAACAGAATGATTCTGTGTTGTGGTAAGCAGGAAAAGAGAGTTGAAAGCTGGCAATACCATGCGCCATTTAACTTGTTGGATGCATTAGCAAGCTAGGACCCAGGAGAAAGAGGCTGCATTATTGACACCTCGCTCCAGTGCCACACAGTAGTGTCATTTGGTGTCCAAGTTCCCTAGATCGCCTTAAGCATGAGTTAACCTGATGCAATGAATCAAATTACACAAGCGGTCAGAGAATGCCAAAGAGCAACCCACAACCTGCGGCCTACTCTGCCCTCCACGCAGAGGGGACGGGGTCTTCCCCTTCTAGGTAGTGTTGCACAGATCAGGACAGAAGAGATGAGATGTGAGAGGCCGGGGACTCTGGGGAGACCAATTTAGGAGGCATCAGTTTACAGCTGGTACCTACCACAACTCCAAATCAGTGTAGTTATTCAGACGAGCCAACCAGGACTGGATTTTTGATAGGCAAACTCAATAATCATTTATAATCCTGACAGGTTAAGGGTCTCCCAGATGAACCTTAATATACACAGTGGGTTTGAAAATAAGAGAAAACAAATAAAGAAATCTCTATATTCCTGAGAAAATGTCTTTTCTTTCTCTAGTCCTACAATCTTCCAATCTGGGGATTTCTTTATCATTCTCATCCTCACAGGACACACAAAACTATTTAAAATCTATTTTTCTAAGAAGAGCACCATCCAGCTTTCATCTCAGTACTTGTCTCTAACTCATGTGGGTGTTTAAAACTTTTTATTTGATAACGGCAAAAGGAAAGGAAGGCGAGTTCCTGCTTTAGAATCCATTAAAGTGTGTCAATAAATTTAATATTGAAAGCTAAACTAGGAATTTGAGTATTTATCATATCTGTCCTATAAAATAACTTGAAATTGTTGGAAGAAAAATTGCCCATTGGCCTGGTATTTTAGAGGCAGTAGGCACCTAGCATATTGCATTTTTGTTGTAGGTACCCAATACATTTTTGAAAAAAATTCAGGAAAAGGACATATTTCCAATAGAAACCTAGAATTGAAATTAACTGCAGTAGCAGAAATATTCTTTTCCTCTCTCTTCCTCCTCTCTCTCTCTCTCTTTTTCTTTCTCTTCTTCTTTTCTCTCTCTCATTGTAAAATAATTTTAGCTTTAGTGATATTAGAATTTATATAATGTGTATTGTATCATACAAATAATCATTTTATTTACAACTGTTTAATCATTGTATGCCTGTCTGTGTGTTAGGCATATTAGAAAATATTAAAATCATAAAATGTGTTCTCTATTTACAAGTCGTTTTCATTTCTGTTGGGTTCACAACACATATAAGAAAATTATGAAAGAATGCAAGAAAGTAGAAATTCTACTGTGTAAAGGAGTAACCCAAAATGAAAATACAGAAAAGGGGCTATTTATGTATTCAATCAATAAATACTGATTGAGCATATACCCTGGGCTTGGTGCTACATTAGGTGCCAGGAGTATACATAAGACAACCCCGTGTCACCTGGACATAGCAAGTATGCACAGTGAGGTAGAGAACATGATGTTCACTGTAATTTTTCTTTTTCAAAGAAATTCCTTTGGTAGATGCACTCCTGTCAAGATGAAATCAAGAGAGACATGACTTTTGGCAGCACTGTCCTGTGGGAGACGTGGCAAACAAATGACATGAGCTAATGGGACAAGAAGGCAACTCCAGCTAGAATGGTGGAAAAAGGTCCTGTGTCCTCCAAATGACCCCTCTGCATGACCATCCCACTTAACATCCAGATGCTGCATGTTCAGGAGAGCAACTGAACTCACTGCACACTGGAGAGAGGGGCTGGAGAAGTCCTGTTATTACTGTATTTTATTGTCACAGACAGAGCAATAACATTTGTATAGATGTAGAAATGAGAAAGAGAGAAAGAGAGAGAGAGAGAAAGTCAGAAAGTCACTCATCTGATAGGAACTTTCAGAAAAGTGGAGAAAGCTTGCAAAGGAATTGAAGCTTTACTCAAGAGGAGTTTGACTGTATTGAAAAATATTTCATCTGACCAGAGAACTAGAAAAAGGTAAATGAAAATAAATTATTTCAAGCAGATAGACTAGTTTGTGCAGTCACGGGGACTTGAGAGAACATGCCTTCAAGTTCAGGGTTACTAGAGGATCAGGTAACAGGAGGAAGAACATATAGATGTGGATGACCTGCTAGGTCAAGACAATGAGATCCTATTTCTCACCTGGAAGTGATGGAGAATGAGAATAATTTAGAGTGGGGATGGGTCCAGGGTGTTAGGGGGTCATACTGATTTGATTTCCTATTGGAAAGAACACTCTGGGGAAAAAAATGAAACAAGTGAAACCAGAAGCAATAAGACCAGAAAGCAAAGTGTGCTAATGGTCCAGTTTGGGCAACTTGTTGCTATTCACCAAAAGACACCTTATAAAAGCAGGGAAATAGATTTGGAAGTTTTTAACATTACTTAGCTTTTGAACTCTTTAAATTTGAGATCGATGTAGGCAAAAAGCAGAGATGGGTCAGGAGTGATAGGCAAAGCATTGGCCATATTTGCACAGGAAAGCTGTGGAGTGAAAACTAGAAACACTTTCAGGACAGTTTCCCAAATGATTTAATTTTATACATGGGAAGAGGCAAAGAAGCCTGTGAAGGAGACTGAGAAGAAGTTGTAACAGAACTCAGACAAAACATCCAAACCAAGAGTGAGGAATTTTCAGGGATGGAGAGATGAAAAGCTCCATGAAAAAAGTAATTCAAGCTTAAGCTCCATGAAAAAAGTAATTCAAGCTTAACATGACCCAAATAAAACATATTATTTCCCCCATCTGATAATATTCCACAATGTTGGCAATTTTGGTGAAGAATAAAACCCTCATCTTAGTTACACGAGCTGAAAGGTGAGGAGCTGTTTTGACACCCCACTTGTCTTTGAAGCAATGATAAGCCTTGCTCGAATTCATGGGATTCCTTACAAATACCTTTCAGTCACTACACTTCTCTCTCCTTCTCCCTTGTTTAGGAGATTATTCTATCTTTCTTAGGCTCTTGCACTGGTATTATCTCTTTGACAAACATTTACTTTCTCAAATCCACTCTGACCCCTTTCCACATCCAATCATTGTCCCCAAAGCAGTCAGAAACATCAACTCGAAAATTAAAACTGATAATTTCTGTTGTTTGTAGACCTTTGACAGAATGTCGTTGTTCCTAAGGTCAACCCCAACTCCTGGCATAAGTAGTACAGTGTGGGGGGTAACTGCTGCCTGCCCTACCTGCCCCCAGAGGCTGGGACAGTGCCTGGGTCTTTTCTGAGTTTTGAACAATCAGAAATTTTCATCATAATTTTGCATTTGCACTTAGTTTGTTTTAAAGTTCTTAGGTTCCTCTCTTCATCTTTGCATCAATACTTATTATTCTGTTGGATTTTAATTTAATTCTCGTTTCTATTCAGTCATATCCTCATTAAATGCTTTCTGTAGTACCATTTATTTCAGTCATTTGCTTTTATTTGTCTGATAATTTGGTATATCTCCCCCTACTCCCTGCTACCAGAAGGGTATCCAAATAGAGCACTATTTCACTGTCTTTTTTTTTTAAATATTATTTATTCATTTTTTAAAATATAAAGATGAGGGGTACAATTCAGGGTTAGGTATACCAACATTGATTATGCAGGTACCCTTGTTGATGGGGTATGCCCCTACCTACCCTAGCAGTTTCTCTCAACTGCCAATCCCCACTCCAGCAGGCTCCCATTACTGCCAAATGCTTTCTGATGGTGTTATAATTGTTCAAGTTCTACTTGTGAGTGAGAACATATGGTACTCTGTTATTTGTTTCTGTGATAGACCACGGAGTATGATTGACTTCAAGTCCATCCAAGTTGCTGCAAAGTCCATATATTTGTCCTTCTTTGTAGGTGCATAATATTCCATTGTGTACATGTACCACGTTTTCAGCTACATGATCCTCAGACAACAAGTTCCTGCTTTCTCTCTTCTCTTATCACTAGCAGACAGTCACATGCTCTCAGATGGCTGCTTGGGTGTGTGCCATCACATGTGCATTCCACCTCAAAGGTAGGATTAAGTGACCTTGCTTTTCATTGTAAATTCAGAACTGCCTAGCAAGTAGCAGGGGCTCAATATGAATTTGAGCAATAAACAGGAAAGTGCATAAAAAAAGTGAGAAGTCAAGTATAAAGAATCCTGTAGAGTTTCAATGGGTCTTTGCAATGAAGGGTTGGTCACTAGTGGTTTTATAGATAGCAGGTTCAGTACAATATATAGAGAGTTCTGATTCTATTAGTGTGAAGAATAAACAAGAGGTGCAAGGACATGAAAGCAAAGACAGTTGACAGTTTTTTTATTTTTATAGTTCACTTTTAGAAGATAAGTGACATGCAAGGCACAGGTAAAGATCACAAGGGAATTTCTCTCATTATATTTCTAACTACACTGAGTATATTTCTTACTATACTCTTCACCATGGTAACAAGCTGAAAGGGAAGATAGCGAGAAACAAAATTATGTGCTCCCGGGCAGACCCACTTCAAGGGCATGCTACCAGTGCAGTTGCAAAGTGTCCAGTTCTTAGATGGGTCCTGTACCTGATTCATAGCTCTGCATCACAATCTTTAAATGTGCAATAATTTTATCCTTGAACTTGTATCTTGCAAATAAAGTTGAGTGGATAATGGAGTACTGTGTGAAGAGAAGAAATGTGTGTGTTTGCTACACTTTGCCAAGCTTTTTGTACAGTATTTACAATTACTACATGGTTTCCATAATATCTGTAACTTATACTCACTTGTGTCTCCCATGCTCTGTGGGTTCCCAGGAATTCTATGCTTCTCTTCCACATCCACACCTGTATGACTGAGTAAGTTGGGAGCTGTGAGCAGTTCCACTCAAACCATAACTTGCTTCAAATGCAGAAAGAAAGTAATGGCAAACCAGAAAAAAATGTCACCATCCATCAAAATATGGCATTAATAAACTATCATTATTTATTGTATTATAACAATGATAACTCCAACATTTGATTTTTTCAAATTTTAAGTGTATGTTTATATATAAATCTATAATATAATAAGTGTATGTTTATATATATATATATAAATCTATAATATAATGAATATATATTATCTTTTATATATCATCTAAATTTTAGACTATCATTCTATGTGAACTGTCATATAAACAACAAACAAAAAAAATCCCTGAATACCGCATGTGCTTACTCACTAGTGAGCATTAAACACTGGACATGCAGGTACAGGTGGGAGCGAGAGCCACTAGGCACTGCTAAACGAGAGAGAGAAAGAGGAGGAAAGAAGGCATGCCACCATCCCTTGGCTAGCATGTCTACTACTGGGGACAGAGAGGGCCTCCTAGAAGCCCAAACTTTACACAATCTACTTATGTATTACATCCTCATGTATACCCCACAAATCTAAAGTTTTTTAAAAGAAAAAAAGCCAAACTTCTATTTTATTTTATTTTTTTGAGTTGGACTCTCATTCCATTGCCCAGGCTGGAGTGCAGTGGCACACATGCTCATGGCCACCCCAGCGTCGAACTGCTGGGCTTAGGTGATCCTTCTGGCTCAGCCTTTCAAGTAGCCAGAACTACAGGTGCATGCTACCATGCCTGGCTAGTTTTTTTATTTATTGTAGAGACGAGATCTGATCAAGTTGCCCCTGGCTTGTCTCAAACCCATGGGCTCAAACAATCCACTCTCCTTGGCTTCCTAAAGTGCTGGTATTACAGGCTGAGCCACCGAGCCTGGCCAAGTCAATCTTTTAAATTAATTTTTTTTATCCTATTGTTTAAACAAACTTAAACTAATATAGAGTCAAGAGTACAGAGGATATAAAAGAGTGACTAAAAGAATGAGATTGGTGTTTGGTGTTACAAATTTTCATTTACCATAAAATATCCCTGAGGTATCAGGAATCGTGATTCAATTTCCCTGAATCAAACGGTATCAAGATTATACAAAATAATGCAAACAGATGTAAAAACGTTTCCTTTTCAGGAAGAAACAAACACAAAAACTTTCCTTAACCCCCACATCACCTGTATGAAGGCACACTGGATACAGATTGGAAAATATACACCATCTAGAACAAGGGTTCTGAAAGCTGTAACATATTTCCTCATACTTTAAATAAGACACCAATGTATCAAAAAGCAATTTACCTGCCTCACTGAGAGATATGCCCACAATTCCTTATTAGAGAGAAAATGTCAAGGCTTAGGAACACCAAAAGACAAGTTAGAGAACTTACTGTAGATATCAAATTTGATGAAAGGTGTTGAAGTGAAAGGAGGTGACAGAGAAAGGTAGAAAGATGAAGGGGAAGGAGGTGACAGAGAAAGGTAGAAAGATGAAGGGGAAGGAGGTGAAAGAGAAAGGTGGAAAGATAAAGGGGATGGAGGTGATAGAGAAGTGTAGAAAGGTGAGGTATATGGAGGTGAAAAAGAAAATTAGTAAGGTGAGGTGGGCCGAGGTGAAAGAGAAAGCTAGAAAGGTGAAGTGGGTGGAGGTGAAAGAGGAAAGTAGAAAGATGCAAAGGATGGAGGTGATAGAGAAGGGTAAAAAGGTGAGGGAAATGGAGGTGAAAGAGAAAGGTAGAAAGGTGAAGGGGTTGGAGGAAAAAGAGGAAGGTAGAAAGGTGGTAATGTGGACATTTTATGTTCTGTGGCCTAGAGCATCGACCCCCATCATTTTCCATCAGGAACCAGTTTTGTGTAAGACAATCTATCTAGGAACCCGAGGCGGGGGCATGGTTTGGGATGATTCGAGTGCATTACATTTATTGTGCACTTTGCTCTATTAAGATTACATTGTAATATATAATGAAAGAATTATACAACTCGCCATAATGCAGAATCAGGGGGAGACTTGAGCTTGTTCTCCTGCAACTAGACGGTTCTGTCTGGGGTGATAGGAGACCGTGGCACCCTTAAGTGTGTTGCTTATTTCCAGTCTACTTCATAATCTTGTTTTGGTTTCTTCACTATGGAAAATCCTGCTTCACAAAGATAGAATGTGGGAAAAGGAAGCAGTCTTTTCAATGATTTTGTGGCAATCTTTACTTTAATCCAGAACATATGGATATTTGAAGGCATCTCAAACATACTTTTAAGGCCGCCATCATTTGTGATCACAAGCAGTTGTTTATCTTCTAGTGTGCACAAAGTCGATTCACCTGGCTTACTCACAAATGGGTCGCAGATCCATTCCTTCCCAGTTCGAGGGTCTTTTTTAATTGGAAAGTAATGCTCAAATTCTTTTGAAAACTGAGATAGGTGATTGTGCACCAGCTGGGAGAAACAAGGCCCTGGTCCAGTCTCTTTCAAGATCTCTGCTAATGTTTGAAACATGTCACTTGTCGACCTATAATTCCAGTTTAGCATTAATGTAGCCACTTTATCTGCCAACTTGAATACTGTTGTTATTCACCCCCCGACGTAACAGATTAAGTTTATTGAGCAGTTTGAATACGTCACACAAGTAAACAAGCTTTGCAACCCATTCTGTGTCACTGAAATATACTGCCAATGGTGATTTTTTTTCTTAAAGAAATCTCTGAATCAGCTCGCATAACTCAAACACTCTGACCAGTTATCTACCTTTAGAAAGTCATCTCACTCCTGTGTATAAGACAGCACACGTGGCCATTTCCACACCATTGCCTTACTAGTCTCTGGTGTGGCCATGTGCTCTTTGGGATCTTGCCAGGCCACGTTTCCTGGCTTTGGCTCCCTCCCCTGACTTGGGGAGGTGAATCTCCTCTTTCTCTTGCTCTCTCTCTCATTTACTTTCTGAATAAACTAAATTTTCTAACCTATAAAAAACAAAGAGAGCGCATGCGTGCTCTGTGTCCCTCTCCTCACAGAGCTGCACAAACAAATGTGAGTTAAGGACATGTACTTTAATGAGGTCGATAATTTTAATCACATCCTGCAATCATTAAGTTCAGGTGACATTTTTTGGCTAGTGAACATTTCTCTATGAATGACATAGTGCATAGACTCACATTCAGGAGTGACCTCTTTGACCCGAGTAGCGAAACCAGAAAGCAGTCCAGTACGGGAGCCACTCCATTCGTGCGTATACCAATACAAAATGACCAATACAGTTTTCCTGATATGCAATCAAAAACTTGAACGATTCTGCAACTGTGGTGTTGGCTGGCAACAAAAGCACACATAACGGATCCTCTTGCACATCCTCCTGAAAAATATATTGCAAAAAAGCAAGCAGGTTGCCTGGTTGTCAACAACGGTAGACTTGTCAATCTGGATTGGGTTCCGCCATGACCCATTCATCCTCTCTAATGGTTGTGCCTCAATATCTTCTGGTATTTTATCAATTTGTCTAGTGATGGGGCTAGCCAAAAGAGGATCACATGCCATCTTTTGAACTGTACCCACTTCTAAAAGTTCACAACAAATGTCCTTAGCAGCAGGCTGTAGCCAAGGGCTTCTTAGCTTTAGCAATGCGGTTAGCCAGGGATTTATCCCAGAAACAAAGACCTGAGTACCACATACACTCACTCATAAGTGAACCCTGAACATTTATCATAAGACCATAAGAAAGGGATTGGCAGTAGTGAGACACTGCTGGGAGGCGGGGGGGTCACACAACATCAATAAGGGTACTCACACTTTACCTGTATGATCACTATGGATGTACCTAACTCTCATTTGTACCTCACATTTCTAAAATAAAATAATTATAAAAAAGATTGATGCTCTCAATGCGGACACATTTGATGACGTGGTAGCCTTCAATAATTGCTTCTGTTCATCATGTTTTTTTTTTGTTGTTGTTGTTGTTCTTTTCTCTTGAAAAACTCCAAAGCCTTGTCTTTTAATGCAGAATGTTTGGTCTCCATGTGGTGAAGAAATTTTGAAGCTTTCATAGCTTCATTGGCTGACTGGTCACCATGTATTATGCAAAGTGGGCTTGGAGAATGTGAATCATCTGACGCAACGGACCCATCATTTAAGTAGGACTCTTGGTGCTTTCTTTTAAATTCAGCTTTCTTTTTGTTGGCAGTCTTAGAGTCTTCTGCTGTCTCATCATTGGGTCTTTCCCCCTTTCAAAAAAGATCTCCAGTGATGTTTGCTTTTTACTCATTTGGGTTAGGGTTTAGCTTGAGCGCTTACCAAAACTGTGCCCGAGACACAGTTTTACTCATTTGGGTTAGGGTTAGCTTGAGCGCTTACCAAAACTGTGCCCGAGTGTGCAGTGACGGAAAGAGGCTCAGATAAAAGTGTAAATAAAATAATGGACAGGCCACACAGACTAAAGTAAGTGTCGGATTCTGACTTGAAGCCTGCCACCAGATGCAGCTGTGCAATTGAAGTACATCAACTCACTTGCCACTCATTGATAGTGTTTCTATATGAGTCTGCAGGCAATTGATTTATGACGGTCTCTGTGCAGTCAAACCTCACTGCACATGTTAATCTATGTTTGCAACCCCTCCCCAGGGCCAGCATCATCGCCTCAGCACTACCTCAGATCAGCAGGCATTCGATTCTCATAAGGAGTACAATACCTAGATCCCTCACATGTGCAGTTCATAACAGGGATCATGCTCCTATAAGAATCTAATGCTGTCACTATTCTGACAGAAGGCAGAGCTCAGGTGGTAATGCAAATGATGGGGAGCAATTGTAAATATAGATGAAGTTTTGCTAGCTCGCCTGACACTCATCTCTTACTGTGTGGCCTGGTTCCTAACAGGCCATCGGCTGCTACTGGTCCTGAGGGTTAGGGATCCTGGGTTTACAGTCATTCCCAAAAGGGTGTTTAGAGGGAGAAACATAGCAAACATGTATGGGAAGAAGATTCGGGAAAAAGACAACAAAACCATATTGTAAACTGGAAGTCATTAATTAGAATCTCTAGCTTAGCCACACTGATCACCAAAAATGAAGAAGGAGTATTTTCAAAGTCCATAAAAAATAACATGTTTTCTTTGCACATGAGATAAACAAGCAAACAAAAATGGCATAGCGGTGCAAGTGAGTTGAAAACACATGGTGGAAAAATTGGGACTGAAAAGGTAATCAGGCAGAGATGGTTTTGTGGAAATCCAAACAAATGGCAGTGGAGCAGTGACATAAGAATGGTCACAGAGAAAGTGGCAGAAATGGAAGGTAATACATGATCCTGAAGGGTAGAAAAATCTCACTTCTGTGTATAAGAGAAAACATGTGTACTCTGCATCATTATAGGGTATTCATATTATATTCATGTTATAAGATATTCATATTATATCCATTATAATATGAATATATGTATATATAATATGAATATAATATGAATATATGTGATTAGTCAGAAAAGATTTTTTTTTTGCAGAGAAAAAATCTTCAAATTTGTAGAAGGAAATGGCATAACTTCATAAGAAAACTGACACCAATAATCAACATCAAGTCTTAACTTGTTGGGATTGGTGGCTGGTGAAGGAAGACAAATAAAAAGTTACTCAGAAAAATCATCCACATGTAGGGAAGAAAATATTGAGTTGATCTTAAACATCCCACAGTATCATTTAATTTAAGAAGAAAGATGAACTCATTCTTTCAAGCAATGTTACCATTTTCAGAGGAAATTCATTCTACATTTTGTCATTAGAGATGATGTTGGCTTGAATTATAGTAGTTACCTATAGCAGTTAGAATTAAGTTTGTCTGTAACAGAAAACACAAAGTAATAGTGGCTAAAATAAGAGGGAAGTTTAATTATTTCCTACATGAGGTAAGTCTAGAGATGGAAATCTTAGAGTCCATGATCTTTGGGGACCAAACTATATCCTCCCTCTGTTCTGCTAGTATCAGCAGGAACGTCATATCTCAAAATGATTATTTGAGCTCTTGCCATTATATATGCATTCCAGCCAAAAGTGAGACTGAAAGGTAAAGAAGATTGTGCCATTTGCACCACCTTTAAGGAAGATTGGGAAAGGTTATCTTTATTCAGTGTGACCATACCTCTGGCTACAAATCAGGTTACCTACTGCAAAGAAAAATAGGAAAATTGATATGAGAGAAAAATTAAGAATCTCAGCATCAACACCTTCCTTCTAGTTGAAGATATTGTCTTCTATTCTTTCATACTAGGAGACTTTTGTGCTTCCTGTGAAAAATAATAGAAATTGGATATTCTTAATGAAAGCAAGAAGTACTCAAAATAGAAAATATCACTGTGTAAGTCAACCTCCTCAACATACCTTGTAGGACATGTAAACCACACCAGCAGTCACCAAATCCACAGGACAGCCTTGGGGTAAGTCTTTAGTGCTGCTATCTGTGTTGCTGCCTCTGCAGATCACAGAGACAAGCCTGAGTTTTGAAGCTGAATCATGCAGTTGAATCTGGTTTTCAGTCATAAGGAAATCTTTTTACCCAAGGGTCAAAGTCACCACCAACTTTTTCAAAGAATATTTTGCATATTTAAAAATATATTTAATGATAAATAATAAGTAATGCTATTAACTGAATATGGGCCAGGTGAAGACAGCCTTGTTCAAGTTTGAGGCTGACAGTGGAACATCTGTGTTACGTAGGATCCTTGGCTTGTGGTTTCTGACTCTACTCTGTCAAGCACTGAATGACTTACTCCTGATTCTGTAGGATGGCAAGTATCCTCCATTCACACTCAGACATTGATGTATTTCCACGACCAGTTAGCTGTGCCTCGGCAGCAGGGCGTGTGAGTCTGAAACTCTCTGCCTACCCATTAGTCTAAATGGTAGATTTGCTTACTGTGTCTGGTCTTGGAGTCTTGAGAAGCTCCATGACAACTCACTGCTGAGAGGTGAGATTCAGGGAGCCTTTGGAATTGATGAAGGGTTTGGGTTTTTCTATGCATATATTGAGACACTTTTTCTTGTTAATCTGCTAGTAAAGTGAATAATATGAATACTTTTTCCAATGTTAAATATGAGGTCAAATGATTGGAAAGTGAGGTATAAAGCTGTCCTTGTTCTCAGATAATATAATTTTTTTCATGAAAAAATGCAGAAAAATTTGAAAACAACTATTAGAATTAATTGGAGAGTTCAACAAATTGTTAAATAAAGTG
The DNA here is from genome assembly GCF_000164805.1 of Carlito syrichta. Taxonomy (NCBI): domain Eukaryota; kingdom Metazoa; phylum Chordata; class Mammalia; order Primates; family Tarsiidae; genus Carlito; species Carlito syrichta. The sequence goes on along the minus strand of NW_007255259.1, from coordinate 211,218 downwards.
TCAGAATAGAAAAATTAATTATGCTCTTAAACACAAGCAACAACTAATTATAATATGTAATTTTAAAAATTCTATTTAAAATAGCAACAAACAAATACACATGTGAATAAGTCTAACTAGAATATATGAGTTTTATTGTAGAGACTATAAAATCTTATTGAAAGGCATATCGGATGACAATAAGATAGGAAAACAATTCATACGCTTGAAAGGGATAAGCATATAATTTTTCTTAATTGATTTAATAATGTAATAAAATGTACATAAAATCTCTCATTTATTTCATACAGAAATGGATAAATGTAGTCTAAGATTTAGAAAAGTTGAACAGCAGTCAAAATAACTAAAAGGGGTAATAAAGGGAGAATCTTGCCTTACCAAATAACAAGGATGATTGCAAAGCTGTATCTAATGTCATGTAGAAACTGAGATGGACGAAGAAACTTATAGAACAGAATAGAAAGCACAAACATAGAAACACTAATCGAATTTGCAGATTCTTATTTGAAATTAATGTATGGCAGATACAGCTCTACAAATCAATGAAATAACTGGTTATCCAACTGAAAAATTAAAATTAATTGAATTACAGATGTATTAAAGATAAATGAACAAAACAAAACTTTAAATTTTGTAGGGAGGCATACTATGACCTCCAGTTCTGGTAGGGTTTTTTGAGCAAGGCATAAAGAAATTAAAGTACAAAAAGAAAAACCCTGTAAGTTTTACTATAATAAATTAAAATCAAACTTTCTGTATGATGAAAATACCCTAACCTGAGAAAATTGGCAAGTCACAAATTAGCCACAGGCTGGGAAAAGACCATTTCAATACATATGACAGACAAAAATAGCATCTATAATATATAGCATTCCCATAACGTCATGTTTAAAAGACCCAGTGCAAGTATGAGCAATGACTGTGGAAAGGCAACTGTAAGAAAGTTACCTGAAAAGAGCAGCGAGGAGATGAAAGATGTCGAATCTCACCTGTAAGCAGTGAAGTGCAATAAGATTCCACTTGGAGGAAAAGATCAAAAGTGCAGATATTCGTGGAAGTGTGATTTAGTACAACATTTTGGAAATGGTTTCCCAATATTCACTAAACCTTAGACGTGTATATTTTATAGTCCAGTGGTCCAGCAATTCCACTACAACATGTGTATCCAACAAGAAAAGCACACGTGTACACGAAAGACTTGAGCAGTAATTTATATTATAGTATTATTTGTGATAACCATGAGTCCACTACAATGTTTGATCTCTTTACCAATAAACTTCTTAATTACTATATAATTTTACTAGGTGTTAATGTTAGGTAGAATCAGTCGACTCACCTTATTTTTTAAGAATGTGTTGTTTATTCTTGTTTTTTGTGTGTGTTTTCCCATAAAATTGGAGATCAATTTATCAAGTACCATAGCTGAATATCAATCAATATATCCTTATGATATTAGTCTTCCAATTCATAAATATGGTATGTCCCCTCCATATTTTGGCCTATTTTATTCTCTCAGTTATGCTTAATAGTTGCTGAAAGGAAGACTTGTCTTTATTATGTTAGATTAATTCTATGCATTAATACTTGATATTTCTTATGCTATAGTACAATGTTCCTTTTATTCTTATTCATTTTATTTTATTTTTAAGTTGCTGGTTGTGAATATAAAATTACTTTTATAAATTGAACTTATAGATAGTGCACATAAAATTCTTCACAATTTGTACTGTTTACCTGTAGATTCTTCTGCTTTTCCCTTCATGCAATAATGTAATCTTCGATGAATAATGATAGTTTTGCTTTCTCCTTTCCAACCTTCAAGTTTTTCTTTTTTATAAATCTTTTTGTTATGGATTTTCTTGGTTTTAATTTTCTGAAATATCTCTGTTTTATCCTCACTCTCAAGATATTTCACTGGCTATAACATTTTACATTGTCCATTAATTTACTATTTAGCACTCTAAGATATCATTCCACATTTTTCTGGATTTCATTATTGCCAGTGAAGTACAGACTACCAATGCAAATATTGTACGTTAAATAATTTTTATCATTGACTACTTTCAGGTTTTACTTTTTATTGATTTTGTTACTGTTTGCCTATGTTGTGTCTAGATGTAGATTTTCTTTAATTAATCTGCAATTCTTTTAATCTAAACACTTTTTGGGGTTGTATAAGTTATGCAAAATTTTTAACTTAAAAAAATTTCTGCTTTATATGCTTACTTGTTTTTCATTAATGCCAATGAAACATAATTTCAACCTTCTAACCCAATCAGTTATATTTCTTTTTCTTTTATGTGTATTTTCTATCCTTATTGCTTCATAATTATCTTTATTTAATTTCTTTAATCTGTTTTTTAATTAATTGGTTCTTGTTTAAGCTGCATCTAATCTGCTCTTAAATGGTTTTATAGAGATCTGGATTTTGATTATTGTACCTTTCAAAAACATTTCTTTTTTCTTTAAAAAATCTTCTATATTACTCTATAATGTCCAGTTTTTGACCAAAATATTCCAACTTACCTTGAAATTAATTTAGTGCAGTAAGCATAGCTGCTTTGCAACCTGGGTCTGCTCATTTCAAAATCTGGAGTTCCTGAGGGTAGATTTTCTTTCTTTCTTTCTTTCTTTCTTTCTTTCTTTCTTTCTTTCTTTCTTTCTTTCTTTCTTTCTTTCTTTCTTTCTTTCTTTCTTTCTTTCTTTCTTTCTTTCTTTCTTTCTTTCTTTCTTTCTTTCTTTCTTTCTTTCTTTCTTTCTTTCTTTCTTTCTTTCTTTCTTTCTTTCTTTCTTTCTTTCTTTCTTTCTTTCTTTCTTTCTTTCTTTCTTTCTTTCTTTCTTTCTTTCTTTCTTTCTTCCTGTGCGTGTTCCTACAGGTTTCCACTCATTGAGTCTTGTTTTGCTAGCTATTTTTTGTTTGTTTGCTTTTATTTCCTCTCATTGGTTTACAGTCTTGCCTATTCTTAGGTAACATCAAAAATCAAATTTTGTATGTACTCAATATGTAGACAGTTTAAAAATATTGTTGAAGTTCTTTTTTTATTTTTAGCTTTCACTTTCCAACTGTAAGATAGTTGAATATCTAGTCTCTCTTTATTCATAAACTACTCCCAAAGAGTAATTGTTAGAGAAGAAAAACATAACAATTTTAAACTTCTCTTGCTCCCACTGAGATAAATGAAATAAATTTATTGGTGATTACTGTGCTTCTAAGCTTTCCCTAGAATGAAGCTTTGTTTTAATTAATAAACTTTATTTTTTAGAACAGTTTTAGATTTACAGAAATATTCAGCAGATGATGAAATTTCTTATAGCTATATATATTCTTTTTAAAAAATTTATTTTAAAGATGTGGGATACAACTCAGTGCTAGGCATACAAATATTCATTATGCAGGTACCCTTGTTTATGAGGTGTGCCCTGCCCCCCAGCAGTTTCCCACTACTGAAAATCCCACCTCCACTTCCCCTGGCAGTAGATATATTTGTTCTTATATATAATAGACACTTGTTTCCCAAAGTAGAGTTTCCCCTAATATTAACATTTTGTCCTGTGGTGCGTTTGTTACAATTAATGAATCAATTATGACTCATTGTTATTAACTAGCTAACACTTTAAGATCCACTCTTTGTATTGTACAATTCTGTGAGTTTTGATAAATGCAGAATATCATGTATCTACCATTATAGTATCATAAAAAGTGGTTTCACTAGCCTGATGATTCTCTGTGCTTCTCTGATTCATTCCTATCTACAAACCCAAACCAGTGGCAAACACTGATCTTTTTACTTTTTCTGAAAGGAAAGTTTTTTTCTTTCTTTTTTTTTTTTTCTTTTTGAGTTGGAGTCTCACGCTGTCACCCAGATTGGAGTGCAGTGCTCCCGGCCACCGCAGACTCGAGCTGCTGGGCTTTGGTGATCCTTCCACCTCGCCTTCCAAGTAGCTGGAACTACAGACGTGCGCTATCACGCCCGGCTAATTTTTGATTGTAGATATGAGGTCTCGCCAAGTTGCCCAGGCGGGTCTCGAACACGCGGGCTCAGGCAATCCACTCACCTCAGCCTCCCAAAGCGCTGGGATTACAGACTGAGCCACCGAGCCCGGCAAGTTTTTTTAATTTTTCAGATTTTCATATGGTTGGAATCACACAGTATGTAAACTTTAAGTAGGCTTCTTTCACTAAGCAATATGCACTTAGAGTTTCTACATGCCTTTCCATGGCTATATACCTCATTTCTTTTTATTGCTAAATAATTGCATTTCATGGATATACCTCCAGTTTCTTTATCTAGTCATCTATTGAGGGATATCTTTTTTGCTTCTAGTGTTGGGAGAGTATCAATAAAACTGCTATGAAAATTCTTGTGCCAGCTTTGTGTATGTATAAATTTTCAACTCCATTGGGTAAATATCCAGAAGCATATTTACTGAATCAGATGGTAAGGCTACATTCAGATTTGAAAAAAATTTGCAAAACTATCTTCCAAAGTGGCTACATGGCTATACTATTTTGCAATATAATCAATAGTAAATAAGTGTTCCTATCACTACATCCTCACTAGCATAGTGAACTGTCAAGATTTTGTTGTTGTTGTAGTTTTGTTTGGGTTTCAGCTATTTGGACAGGTGTGAAATGGTACCTCATAATTGCTTTAATTTTTTCTTTCCTAATGCCTTTGAGTGTCTTCTGTATGTATATCTTCTCTGGTAAGTAGTCTGTTCAAATATTTTACACATTTTAATTTTTTTTTTTTTTTTTGCCTTCATATTGTTGGGTTGAAGAGTTGTTTTGTACATAAGGACACAAGCCTTTATCAGATATAAATCATGGAAACATTTTTCCTCGGTTTGTGTATTTTTTTTTTTTTTTTGAGTTGGAATCTTACCCCATCACCCGGGCCGGAGTACAGTGGCATGCTCACAGCCTGATGGACTCAGGCAATCCTTCTGCCTCAGCCTTCCAAGTAGCCGGAACTACAGGTGTGCACTACCACACCTGGCTAATTTATTTTGATATATTGTAGAGACCAGGTCTTACCAATTTGCCCAGGTTGGTCTCAAACCCCTGGGCTCAAGCAATCCTTTCGCCTCCGTCTCCCAAAGTGCTAGGATTACAGGCTTGAGCCACCATCTCTGACTGGTTTGTGTTTTAGTTTTCTTTCCGTTTACCTTTTTGATCTCACAACAGTATCATTTATAAAGCCAACATTTTAAATTTTTTCAAGGGTCAACTTATTCATTTTGCCTTTCATGAATCATAAATTTCATGTTGTATATGTATATTTACCATCAAATCCAAGATCGCCTAGGTTTTCTTCGGTCTTTTATCAGGTGAATTATCTGTTTTCCTTGGAGAAAAAGAAAATATTTGTGTGAGTCTATTTCTAGACTCTCCATTTCTCATATCCATTCATCTAATTGGCTCCTTTTCCCCCAAGTCCAAGCTCTTTTGATTACTTAAATTTCTGGTAAATCTTGGAAGTTGTGTAGTGTCAGTTCTCCAACTTTGTTCTTCTTCGTTATTGTTTTGGCTAATCTGAATCTTTTGCCTTTCCATACACACTTTAAAATTAGTTTAAGCCGGGTTCGGTGGCTCAGCCTGTAATCCCACGCTTTGGGAGGCTGAGGTGAGTGGATTGCCTGAGCCCGCGGGTTCAAGACCCGCCTGGGCAACTTGGCGAGACCTCATCTCTACAATAAATCAAAATATCAGCAGGGCATGGTAGTGCATGCCTGTAGTTCTGGCTACTCGGAAGGCTGAGGTGGAAGGGCTGGAGCCCAGAAGGTCGAGGCTGCAATGGCCGGGAGCGGCCACTGCACTCCAGTCTGGGTGACAGACTGAGACTCCAACTCAGAAAAAAAAATTAGTTTAGCAGTAAATAATGCCACAGAATAAGTTGCTGGGATTTCATTGGGACTTGTGTTGAATCAAGTTGAAAAACACTGACAACAGAAATGTTTGAGAAAAAATTGTCGCTTCCTGTTAATGAACATAGACTATTTTTTTCACTTATTTAGATTTTTAAAATTTTCTTTGATGTCTCTCATCAGAGTTTTTTAGTTTTCTGAATATTGATTCTGTATTTATTTTGTTAGATTTATATCTAAGTGTTGTATTTTGGGGGTGTTAATGTAAATGGTATTGTGATTTTGGTTTAAACTCCCAATCATTAATTGTTGATATGTAGGAAATCAATTGAGTTTTGTATATTGTATATTAGTTCAGTATCACACAACACTTTGGGTAATTGACTGTTAGTTTCAAGAGTTTTGCTGTTGATTTGCTAATTTTTGGTGTTGTCTACATAGACATAAAACAAAAACAGTTTTATTTCTTCCTTCCCAATCTGTATGACTTTTTCTTTTTCTTTTTTTTAATTTTATATTTTAAAGACGTGGGGTACAGTTCAGGGTTAGGTATACAAGTGTTCATTATGCAAGTACCCTTGTTGATGAGGTGTCCCCTCCACTCCCCAGGCATTTTCCACTACTGCCAATCCCTTTCTTATAGTATTATGATAATTGTTCAAGGTCCATTTATGAGTGAGAACATGTGGTACTCAGTTCTTTGTTTCTGTGATAGATCACTCAGTACTATCACTCATGTAGCTCATTTCCTTTTCCTTGTTGCATTAATTGAGATTTCCAGTGCAATATGAAAAAGAAATGGGAAAAGAGGACATTGTAGTCCTATTCCTGATCTTAGAGAAAAGCATCTGGTTTCTCACTATTTCCATGTTAGCTCTAGTTTTTTGTGTTTGTCATCATTGTTTTATTTTCTTTTGCCTTTTATATTCTTTACCAAATTTAGAAAGTTTCCTTCTATTTCTGGTTTTCTGAATAATTTTTCTTTCTTTCTTTTTTTTTTTTTTTTGAGTTGGAGTCTCACCCTTGTCACCCAGACTGGAGTGCAATGGCTCGCTCATGGCCACTGCAGCTTCGAACTGCTAGGCTCTGGCAATCCTTCCTCCTCAGCCTCCCAAGTAGCCAGAACTACAGGCGTGCGCTACCGTGCCCAGCTAATTTTTGATTTTTGTAGAGACGGAGTCTCGCCAAGTTGCCCAGGTGAGTCTTGAGCCCATGGGCTCAGGCAGTCCACTTGCTTCGGCCTCCCAAAATGCTGGGATTACAGGCTGAGCCACCGAGCCTGACCCTGAATAATTTTTATTATGAATGGGTGTTGGATTATGTCAAATGCCTTTTCAGCGTAAACTGACAGGATCACATTATTTTTCTTTCTCAGCTCTTTGATGTGATAAGTCACATTAATTGATTTTCAAATGTGAGCCAGTCTTGTATACCTGGAATTAATCCTTTTATATGGTGGTATATAATTATTTGTATAAAGTACTGTATATGATTTGCTAAATTTTTGTTGAATATATTTATATCTATGTTCATGAGAGATTTTGGTCCATAGTATTTCTTTTTGTAATGTTATTTATTGTTTTGTCATTAAAGTAATGGTAACCTGATATAATGAGTCATACAGTGTTTGTTTGTTTTTAGTTTACTTTTTTGGAAAAAAAATTTGAAGAATTGGTACAATTTCTACTTTAAATTTTGATAAAATTTTAAAGCAAAACATTCAGAATCTGGTAATTTCTTTTTTGGAGTAGTATTATTAAAAACTTTATTTAATAGATATAGACCTAGTCATAGTATTTCTTTCTTAAGTGAGCTTTGATAGTTTCTGTCATTCAAAGAATTAGTTCACCTAAACTATTGAATTTGTGGGCACAGAGTTGTTCCTAATATCCTTTTGTATTATTTCATCATTTGTCAAATCAGTAGTAATGATCACTCTTTAATATTAATATTAATAAATGTGTCATCTTTTTTATACTTGATCAGTCCTAGAATTTCACTAATCTTACTGATCATCTTAAAGAACCAGTTTTGATTTCATTGGTTTCCTCTATTGTTTTCTGTTCACAATTTTATTTATTTTAACTTAATTTTTTATAATTTGTTTTGTTTGTTTAAATCATAATTGTTCTTATTGCTTTGATGTATTAAGGGAAATGATTGCGTTTTTGATTGCATGCATCTCTGAATCTTCACACAGTTTCTCACTCACCTTCTGAAATACATTTGTGTTACCATGGTCTTCAGTGTACCAGGCCTCACTTCTTCACAGCCCACCTGTATGATATCATCCCTGCATCACCAATGCAATGTTTTCCAGGTATACCACTGGTCTGAGATTTGTGAAGTGGTGCCAGGGAAGTGGAACTGAGCTCCTCTTTGCAGATGGTGGCACATTCCTCTTTAGACCTTTCTCTCTGCCACATCTGCTGTCTGGTCAGAGACTGAAGAGAATACAGCTTAATGGAATGACAGAACTTGAATTTAGGAGGAGAGGGTCGAACACAGACCTTGAAGTTCTACCTCTTCTGAACCCTGTGTATATCATATCTGACTCTGCTGGTGTTGCACAGATCCTGTTATGACCTACAGCTCGAGGATGCGGAGAGCCTCACAGCACAGCAGACCTCATGGCTGTGCTGGGATCCACTGACATGTTCCGACTTGATTCAGTGATAGACTTTGTAGACCCCATGCACACCTCTGACTCCTCCAAAAAAGTCTCTGTGCATACTTTTGCTCTCACCATGTTCTTATATTTTTGCTATACTTGGGGGAATCAGAGAAGCTCACAAAACTGTGTCTTTCATTCTCTCTGAATCTCAGTTTCTGTATCTGAGAAGTGTGAATAACTGTAGTGTTAAAATAAATGAGTTTTAAGCATAAGTTATAATCTAAAATCTCTACAACTGCTGTCATCATCAGCAGAAGAGAATCATGGAGACACCTCAAGAGACACTGGTTTTGCTAGAATCCAGTCCAATACCAATTACTGTCCTGTTAGAGTTCAAGTTTTATAGTTTCCATGGGCAGAGACCAGGGTAACTTCCAGATATCTGGGACTGTTCAGAAAGTGAGGTCCATAGGAGACATTTTGTAAGATCCCTAGGCACCAAGGTCACTGCTGGGCAGGATGGGTCAGAGTGGGTAAAGACTGAGGAAAAGAACTAGCTCTTTCACTTAGCAAGCCACCAAGGCAGCCCAGATAGGAACGAGTGACCAGATGGTTTAAGTGCCACTATGTCATTCTGAGCACCTCAGAAACCACCCCTGTTGCCAGTGTCACTCAGCATCACTCAGCGTCCACTTCTTCCCTCAGGACTCCAGAGTCAGCTCCTGTTTAGGTTGTTGTCAGTCTGTTTGGGCTGCCACAATAGAATCACATAGACCGGGTCACTTGTAAACAATAGATGTCTATTTCACACAGTTCTTGAGGCTGGGAATTCAAACCAGAGGTTCTAATAGATATCTTGTCTGGTGAGGACCCAGTTCCTGCCTCACAGATAGCTGTTTCTCGCTGCATCCTCATGTGGTGGAAAAAGTGAGAGCGTTCTCTGGGGTCTCAATTATATGGGCACTGATTCCATTCATAAGGCTCTGCCCTTATCATCCCCCAAAGTCCCCCCTCACTCCCATTACCATCCCCTTGAGGGTTAAGAATTCAACATGTGAATTTGAAGGGGACACGGACATTCAGTTCTCAGCCAAGGTCATGCCTCCCCACTTCCTCTTCTTCCTGCTTACCTCACCTGGCTCTCCCCTGTGGCTCCTTGACCCTGTCTACATCCCACTCCCATGACTTTTTGACCTTTTCTGTGCCCTGCTCTGCCTCTGGTCTGCCATGCCTTCTATCTGCTTGTCAGACACTTTGAGGACTGCAGGCATCTTCATCCCATTTTCTTAAAGCCTATATTTTTAAATTCTCAAGGCCTATGCAGAAAAGAAGGAGACACACACACACAAACACACACACACACACACACACACGCAGAGAGAGAGAGAGAAAGTAGTATGAACTTACTCAACATCTTTGCATGTTTGCTCTAACAGTTAATTCTCAAAGAGGCCATGGGAAGAAGGGCCAAAATGATGGGACATAAAAGTTGAAACATTAACATCCTACAAGCAGAAGATGTCACAAAGTGCAAACATTATGGTGATATTCATGTGAGTAACCTCATGTGCCCATAGCAAGCTTAGTCTGGCTGGTTGGGCCCTGAGTCCTTGTTCTGTGAAATGTGTTCAGAGGGCCGGTGTCCTCCCAACTCTGTATCCAGCACATGAGCCACGCGATCCACGGTGAACTACTCAGGGGAGTGCTTCTTGTTCCCCCCTTCCTCCTTATTGCTCTTTCCTTTTAGCTTATCTTCCACCTTAATAAAAACCACTGCCTAGGTGGTCACAGGCTTCAAGAAGAAATAATGATAGAGAAAACCAAAGACCTAGAGAGTCCTCTCATGTTCATCCCATTGCAACCCTCACAGCTACTCGCACTCTGAGCAGATCCCTCTACCGTTAAGACATGTTGAGGGGCCAGAGAGGGCCGGCCATCACTGGATGGCTGCCTTTCTTCCCGTCAAAGGTCCCGTCAAAGGTCACCTGATGATGAACTTTTTTTGAAGCAAAATTTTTGTTACGAAGTCACATATGATACTCTTCACCCCTTCCAATAACTCCTATATTTTACACAAAATGCCCAACGTGTTTTTCCTCCCATATCTACAAGGTATCCCTGGCTGTTCCCCTCAAGAAAAGAGTCACATTGGGTCCTGAGTCAGGGCTGGCATTTTCATGTAAATGGCAAGTTTTAGATCAATGTCAGATTAGCTGTGAGGTTGTTTAAACACTGAAACCTTCTGACCAGTTGACAGGGCAGAATTTCCATGAAGAAGGTGACATTTCTGAGACATCCCTATCTCCGGGGTTTTGATGTATTAGTTGATCTTTCCGCTGATAGCTAGAGATAAAGACACCATTGTCAGTATTTTAAAATAATTTTTTTTAAAGTATCTTTTTCCTTTGCTCTATCCTTTTCACTTCAAAATGATCCTGTTTCTAAATTACCTATTCTAATATTAACATTTCAGAGTTGGGCTACCTGAAGCAGATACTATGTGACAATGTGCCTCTTGCTAAAGAAAAACAATGTATCATGCACCAAAGTCAATTGCACAACCAGAATGTCCCCCTAGGCAAAACAGTGGCTCCTCTTTTCAGAGGCCACATTCATATTAGAGAAAGGGACTTAGGATGCTGCATGGTTTTGCGATTTGCTCTTGAGCAGATCGATGGCGGGCAGTCGGGGGATGAGTGCTTGAGTCAGAGAAAGCAGCTTCTTGTACTTTTGCAAAAAGCCATGGTATCGTGATTGCTTACTCCCTGAAAGAGATGGAAGCATGCTTCATCCTTAGAGTTTGAGTAACACGGCTATACACAGAGCACAGTATGTCCCTAGCCCAGGCTTACAAGAAACACATCCCAGATAGTGCATGCAGAGATTTTGGTATTACTTGGTTCACTCACTCACAGGCAGTAGGAGCAATCCATCTCTGCTAGTTTCCTCGTGTCTTCGTTCCTTCTTTCCTCTGTTCCACACTATCTGATCAAGAGGCTGAAGTCATGCAATGGCACTTGGCCCTTGGAAGAAAAGGTATAGCTTAGGGTAGTGGTAGAGCAAATGGTTGTGGTCCAGTGCCCTCCACCTCCTCTCTCTTGTACTACGGTTCTTTGTTTCCTTGGGCTTTGGGACATTTTTTTCCTGGTAGATTCACTGCCATGGGTGCTGTCTTTTCCCAAACTGCTGGAACTTCATTAATGTGAATAATAGTAAAAATAATATTGAAAATATCGCTGTTTTCTAAGTGGCCCAAATTCCTTCTGTCCTTCTTCCTTTAGCTCAGGCAACTTTTGAGCAATGAAATTTCTATAACATGCGCATAATTATGTTTTTCTAGATCAAAAACATTTCATGGCATCTTATTGTCTACCAGATAATTCTAAAATTCTTATCCTAGTCATCAAGGCTCTCAAAGGTTTCTCTTAAGTGTTCATAAATGCCACCCATGACTCCCCCTATTACAAATTTTAGTGTACCTGTGTCCCCAAATCTGGCCTCCGACTTCCCAACTCCATTCAAATTCTGCCTCTGCTTGCGCAAATCTCACTAATTCTGCAAAACCTAGGGTAAATACCATCTCCTTCATGAAGTACATCTGTTCTTGTCAGAGTACAGAAGTTCCTTACTTTGAACAAGTTGTATTGTGTGTATGGCAACACTTTCAGCAGAGAGATGATGCTTTCTGATAACTTTGCACTCATGGGACTCATCACATAGCATTTTATGCACATAAGAAGAAATAAATTAACACTATTAAAGGTTGATAGAGGGAACTTTCTCTATGGCATGTCTAAAAGTTCTACTGTTCTCAAATTTAACCTATTTAGCTGAGGAATCAGATGACATCATTTCATTCTTAAATTTCTGTCTGGTCTTCGGAGGGTTAACATGAAACTGAGTGATTATAGTAAGAGCATTTGAACAGCCCCAAAACAAGAAGTGGCTGAAAGCTGCTGTCTGATGCTGCCAGGATGACTGGGAGTGTCAGATAAATGTGGAATACATTTTAAACTTAAGGTGCTAAGTTTTAAATAAAATATACCAGACATAAAAATCTAGATTCACAGTCGAAACATACCTGACACAATTGTAGTTAAAATTCAGATTAAAATGTCAGAATTGTGTTAGTAATCAGGTTAGTAGAGAAAAAAAATTAGCTACCAATATTTTAGCTTGAGTGATTATCTGGGCAAATATTCTGAGCCTGTAGTTGAAAGCCACTCTGAATAAATTGTATTCTGATAAACATTTGCCTTGAATATCAAGCTTCCTCCCCTAAATCAACAACACAAAGTAAGGACCCCAGACTCAAACAAGGGGTGAAAACTGATTAACATGAAACTCCATTCCCAACCCAGCTTGTTGTTTGTCGTATTTTTTTTCTACTTTTCTGTAGGTGTGGTGCGAAAAGGAAAAACCTGCCCACCTGAATGATGTATCAGTGAAAGTTTTAAAAGTTAAATTTAGCTGACAGTATGCTGAGGAAGTGGGCCATCTAATCTATCCACGGGGGGTAGTTGCAGACTAGATTAGGTTTCTAATCTAAGAAAATTAAAACAAAAGTAAGAGTAAGTTTTGCAGTTTCTGTGACGCTTTTATTTGCCAATATAAACTGCATTTCATTGATGTATGGTAAGACAAGGACATGCATCTTCATGTGCTGGTTCACGGCCCTACTTCAGTGAGGAGCAGTGGAAGGAGGCAGTGTGCCCAAGAGAAGGCAAATGGCAGGGCATCTTGGTTTAAGTATATTTGCACATCCAAGCAGATTCTTTTGTGAAAGATGCCATATCTCGCAGTATTAAGCTGTGTCACTTTTAGGATACTAGTGGCAAAATGTGACCAATATGAAAACATTAAATTAAATTCTAAAATGACTTTTGATTGTGGACGGTGTCCTTAATTTTCTTCTTTCAAAATGCTAAGCCATCTTCCTGGTTATCTTGGCATTGACAGCTGATGTCTCCATTTTGTTATGGATTTTCAAATCAGAAGTGATATTTGGTTTTCTCAATCGAATTAAAAAGAGAAGACTATCCCAATGGGAATTTGCTTAGTAAAAAAAAAAAAAAATCATAATACAAATAGTCATAAGATTGTTGAGCTATAATTGTGGTTATTTCATTCACTCCTGAGCCATCTGCAAAACATACTTAGTTTCACAGACCCCATCATCTGTACACAGTTGGCCAAGTTTCAAGTAGAATCGCAAGCTTTAGTTATTAAACTTGTGGAGGTGCTTAATGCAAAAATTATTTTAAATCAATTGTAATTCACTTTTACACACTTACTGATTATTGATTACAATATAATACATTAACCTAATACACTCTGGTATTGAGCATCTATTATACTAATAGTCCTACTTCAATGCTAGGAACTGTGGTTGACCCAAAGTCATAATACATACGGGGCAGCTGACAAGCCAAGTCCTCTCTCACAACATAAAATTAAGTAGAAAAATATGTAACAGTAAGATCAGCAAAAAGAAGAGATGGTTTAGCAAGTGAGAAAATCACTGGAAAGATCCACCAGAGTCAATTCTTAAAATCCCAAAGCAGTTTCCATAGTATGCCTTTTATTTTTATTTTATTTTACTTTATTTTATTTTAAAGATGTGTATAATTCAGGATTAGGTATACAAGTTGACATCATACAGGTAAAGTTTGGGCCTCCCTTTGGTCTCCACTTTGCCTGGTTTGAGGTCAGGTACCGTTATTGATGTTGTATCCCTCCCCACAAACACCCTGTCAGTATCCCACTACTGCCAATCCCCTTTCTTATAGTATTATGGTAAATGCTCAGAGTCTGCTTATGAGTGAGAACATGTGGTACTCTGTTCTTTGTTTCTGTAATAGATTACTGAGTATTATTGAATCTAAATTTGCTGCAAAGTCCATATGCTTGTCCTTCTTTATGGCTGCATAATATTTCATTGTGTATATGCACCACACTTTATTTTATCCAGTCCAGTTTTGATGGGCAGCACGGTTGGTTCCATGTTTTTGCTACTGTGACTAGTGCTGCAATAAACATGGGTGTGCAGGTATCTTTCTTTTTTTTTTTTTTTTGAGTTGGAGTCTCACTCTGTCACCCAGACTGGAGTGCAGTGGCCACTCCCAGCCACCGCAGCCTTGATCTGCTGGGCTCCGGCGATCCTTCCGCCTCAGCCTTCCGAGTAGCCAGAATTACAGGCGCGCGCTACCACGCCCGGCTAATTTTTTTATTTTATTGTAGAGATGAGGTCTCGCCTGCCCAGGCGGCTCTCGAACCGGCAGGCTCAGGCAATTCACTCACCTCAGCCTCCCAAAGGTGTGGGATTACAGGCTGAGCCACCGAGAGAATGCTTTGAGTTGTTCCAGTATATTCCCAGTAGGGGGGTTGCTGGGTCATATGGGAGGTCAGTGTTTAGTTCTTTTAAAAATTGCCACATTGTTTTCCAAAGAGGTTACAATAGTTTGCATTACCACTAGCAATGTGGAAGCATTCCCTTTTCTCTGCGTCCTTGCTAGAATCTCTTGTTGTTTGTTTTATTAATGATGGCCATTCTTACTAGGGTTAGGTGGTATCTCAATGTAGTTTTGACTTAGCCCACTTTTTAATGGGACTGTTTTTTTTTTCCTTTTGGCACATTTGAGTTCCTTGTAAATTCTTGATGTAAGGCCTTTGTCAGATATGCAGTTGGCAACTATTTTTTCCCATTCTGTACTCTGTCTCCATTGCTGCCTACAAACTATCCACGTTTCTCTTTGGACCATCTATTGAAAATGTGAGTGGTGGGCTTGTAGGAGCCTCCATATGCATCTTCTATAAGCATCATGTGCCCTTTAAAGTCTTTATGTTTTCTTCTTCTTGGCATTTTACCACTGTTTGCTAACAAAAAGTGATTGTTTTCTGCTTTGCTAGTTCCTGTGATGGAGACCATCTAAAATACTCCCAGAGAGTTTAAAATTGATCAAAACTAGAAGAAGATTCCATTTAGGGGAAAAAATGGCCTATGGACCCTCTGTTGCATAAGATCGTCTTTTGTCAGAGTTCAAGGGCCAAAGACTACTCTAATCTTGCAAAAATCTTGAAAGTTTTGAAATTTTAAAGCAATAATGAATTTATCTGTTTAGCATGGCCCACTCATTTTAGACTTCTTTGCCTTGCATCATTTGGCTGTAGGTTATATGTGCATGAGTCCAATTTTATTGATACATCCACTTAGGCAGATGTAGAAACTCATAATTATAATGAAATAATTTTTTAAAAATAATATTCAGCTAATAACTCTGGTTGTGTTTTTATTCTTAGGTTAACTTATATTGCATGCAAAATATTTTTTCTAAAGCAATATTTTTATTTTTTTTTATTTCAATAGTTTTAGGGGCAAAGTGGTTTTTGGTTACTTGGGTGAATTGTATAGTGGTGAAGAAGTCTGGCTTTAAGTGTAATATCTCTTTCCCCAACTATTGTACACTGTACCTGATAGGTGATTTTTCCTCCTTCACCCCACTCCCACTTTCCCTGTTTGTGTTGTTGGTGATGATATGCATACTATAAATTCTATCTTCCATTAAATTATTGCATAGGAATATGAACAATAAACTAGATAAGAGCAGAGTTGTCCCAGTGAAGTTGAGTGGAATTCCTAGGAAGATTCCAGTCTGAGCACCTGACCTAAGGTCACCCAACACCCTGTAAGCAGCTAAGAGAGACCCTGAACAGGAAATTCAACAGCAGATCTTCCATGATAATTTCATTTTAATAATTTCTCGATTTCAAATTAACTTGACTGCTTTCCTCCAGTGCTAGACCCATAGGCAGAGTGGGTCACTTCTGTTTCTAGACCAATTATTGTAGACCAGTGATGTTTTAACTTGCTGGAACCACATCATCTGGCCAAACAAGCTTCTACTTGCAGAAAGGCGTGGAGGAACTCTCTGGTTCCAGAGTGTATCCATCTTAAACTATGTATAATTTCCTAAATGCGTCTTGCTGCCACAAGTTAAAGTTGCTATTCCATCAGTCCCTGGGATAAAACCAGGCTGAAAGGGAGCATCTGTATCCCTCATGAGAGAATGCCACAGCCTTACACATTTCTTAACAGAATCTGTGTAGGTGATACAAGGTAAATACACTGAATGTGGCCCGACTTGCATATGCATATTGTCCAATAACACTCATAATTGTATCAACAAAGCAGCGCGGTATCCATCAACCATCCTGACTCTCACCATCACGAGGCATTCACACTACAGCTAGCTGTCAATCTCCCGGTCTGCTTTCCCTCAGTGCAATGTATCTGTATTCCATATGCAAATTCTCCAGTGAATGATTTTCCTGTTTTGTAAGCTAGACTGCACCTGTAACATGTGAGATTGAGTTAAAAATGACAAGCAGACAAGCACAAGGCACATTATCTTGACAAACTCAGCCTCCGAAAATTATCCTGGGCCTGAATTATTAAAATAACAAGGAATATTTCACTCAGCTGTGCAGAAATGATCCTAATTGTCCACTTTAGCTAAATCCTTTCAGTCTCTGAGATCGGTCAATTTACATTGGTGGCTTGCAAATTCCTCAACTCCCATTAGAGAAAAGCACAGCATCAGCCCAATGCACCCTCATTTATTTTAATAGCCTGCCAAGCAGACATGAAAATGTTAAAGTTGGAAGGCTATTACATGACAGGATCCCGGCTTGTCAGACCCACATTATAATCTAGTTAAAATACTTTCTTTCTCCTTTTCATGTCTTCTCAGGTAAGTGGGAAACTAATTGTCAAATTACTAATTTTGTTGGCATTAATATCAATACCAAGACAAGAGGAGCATGAACTGTTGCATGAGAGTTTTCTCTTCTACACCAAATGCTGCTAATGGGGAAATTACCCTGGAATCAAGTCAGGATTAAATTTGTATGATTCACTTGCTATGTGGTACTAACCGGTCCTTGCATGCACAGATATTCTCGGTTGAACGGGAACATTCTACACCATCTGGGCTGGTTGGGGTTCTTCGTGGGCAGGGCACCACAGTAACAAATTATTAAGCATTCATTTTGTGTTAATGTAATCTAAATGTGTATATGTGCAAGGATTTGATAGGTACAGTCATTCTTTGTAAAGAACTTCCAATCTGGCCAACCTTAGGTGACTCTGAACCCTGGATTTTGCCTGTTGCCCTTGCAGGGCAAACTTACTAATATCATCCCTATTCACTCTAGAAAATGTTCTGTTTTGATGGTAAATTATATGATTATCCTAGTTACACACAACAGAGTTTATATTTGGGATTATATGCATGGCATTGCCAGAAGTATACCTTGTAAAATACCTTGTGAAGACTGGACAAGATAGATAGAAAGATGAGGTTTATGCTGAAAGAAGGGTTGCATAGTAGGAGATGAAATGGCACATACCAGGAGCTTGTGTCCAGAAGATCAGCCTCTAGCCATTGACCTGCTAAAAGGAAAGAGAATAAAAATGCTTTCCTATCAACACCCACAAGGTTTCCCCAAAACCCACAAAGACATGGACACTAAGTAGCATGATGCTGAACAACTTTTGGGTCAACAGAGACATCAAGGAGGAAATGGAAGATTTCTGGAAACAAGTGAAAATGAAGAAACATCTCATCAAAACCTCTGACATGCCATGAAAGCAGTACTAAGGGGAATTTATACATTGACAAACACATATGAAGAAAATGAAAAGACCACAAGTGAACAGCCTAACAAGTCAGCTAAGGGACCACCATAACCCTAACTTCCACAGAGTAATCTAGATCTCCAAAATAAAATCTCAAATACAGGACATAAAAACAAAAATTAGAAAAAAAAATCAATGAAACAAAAAGCTGCTTCTTTGAAAGAATAAATGAGATTGATGGACACCTAGCCAGGTTGACCAAGACAAAGAGAGAAAAAGCCCAAATAAACACAATCAGAAATTCAAAAGATCAAGTCACAACTGACCCCCAAGGAAATACAAAGGTTATTAGAGATTACTATGTGCACTTGTAGAGAAACCAACTCAAAAACCTAAATGAAATGGAGGACTTTCTGACATCACACAACCTCCCAAAGTTGAAACAAGAGGAAACCAAAACCTTAAATAAGCCAATATCAACCCAGGAAATTGACTTTGTCATAAGAAAACTACACACACACACACAAACACACACACACACACACACACACACACACACACACACAC